>NC_057800.1:267922647-268222647 GCF_018294505.1 Triticum aestivum
GCCGGCCTCGCCGCCCTTCGTCCAGCCCCGCCGCCCCGGCCATCGCCGGCCCCAGGCGACGCCGGTCGCCGCCTCCTCCCTCCACTCGCCGGCTGCTGCTTGCTTCTTCCCCGACGAACAGCTACAGTGTCGCCGCCGCCTCGGTTTCCGTGCCAACCCTGGATCTGGGGTTGTTTTTTTCTCTAAGTCCTTAAATTTTCAGTCCATATGCCCCTGTTCGCGGCCCCGTAACTTTGCATCCGTAGCTCCAATTTGGGCATATAGCATATCAAAATGTTCATCTCAGAGAGTACATCATTTCATTCCATTGCATCATTTCATTTGAGTTCATCTTGATTCCCGAAATGCTGTTAGAAGAGGGCTACTTGAGTTAATTGTCAGATCCGTTACTCCGTTTAGCACTTTTGTCATTTTTGCCATGATTAATGTGTGCATGATATGCCCGTGAGTTCTTCATATGTTTTGTTAAGGGTTTTGTCATCTATCGAGAGGTGTAACCCATGTATTTTTAGGATGTGTGTGGTGTCTTGTGCAAGCTTGCAAAGAGGTGCACTTGCTAATTCTGTTTTCACGGACTTAGTGATTTTCACTAAGTCCTGGGATTGTTTAGTTCATGATGCCATATGTTCTTGTTGTTTCCTAGTGATCCGTGCCTCTTTTGAGGATGATTAGTAAGGGAGTTTTGTTAATCTTGTAGTGCTATATCCATCCATGTCTTTGTTTGCACTTATGGGCACCCTAGCTTGAGTCAATCGAGCTCTACTTTTGCTTCGTTGCGAATCTGGGCAGATCGTCAACTTGTTTGCGATTTTGCCGATGTTGTTATGGTTGATCCGTGCATGATATATTATTGTTCTTGCCATGTCTAGCTTGCATTGTGTGCCTTCTTAAGGGATGTATGCTTGTATTGCCATGACTTGCACCGTGGTGAGTGCACCGAGCTCGTAAACATGCCTTCATGAGTTATGTTTCAGCATGTCCCAGTTTTCACTAAGTGTGAAAACTGGTTATGTTTTTTGCTATGTTCGTGTGCTTGTTAGTATATTTTGTGATCCCTTTTGGCTCAAGGTCACTAAGGAACTTTTGTTAAGCTTGTTGAGTAGCTCCATGCCATGTCTTTCCTTGTCATGTTCAGGTCCTGTAGCATGTTGTTTTGTTGCTCCAAAGAGAGCTATATGATCTGAAATTCCAGACAAGCGTTAATTTCACTAAGTCTGAGATCTGTTTTACCATTTGCGTTTTTGCCATGCTTGTTTGAACCTCCTAATGGATGATTTGGCCGTAGTTCAGTGCTAGACTTTTGTTAAGCATCTTGAATGCTTTCCTGCCATGTATTTTGTTGTCATGTTTGGGTGCTGTAGCATGTTCATCTCATTGCATTTAGATGCCTACTTGTTGTAAATCGCAGACCGGTGTCATTTTTGAATCACTTGCCATTTCCAAACCGTAACTCCGATTCCGGCGTTCTTTATATCGTTTTCAAGCGATTTAATCTCATCTTTCCAGTGGCACACTTGGTTTTCCAAGTTGAGGCCAGGTTCATGCATTTCCTGTCATATCTTGCATTTTGCATCCCGCATCGCATCCCGCATAGCATATCTTCATTTCATCATATTGCTTGGTCTTGCACGTGGTTGATTGTATCCTTGTTGCTTGTTTGTCTTGTTTGGGTAGAGCCGGGAGACGAGTTCGCTAACAAGGAGCCCGTTGAGTTTGCTTTTGAGGATCCAGTCAACTCTGACAACTGTGCAGGCAAGATGATCATACCCTCGAAATCACTACTATCTTTGCTATGCTAGTTTGCTCGCTCTTTTGCTTTGCGAATGCTACGATGCCTACCACTTGCTTGCAAGCCTCCAAAATTGCCATGTCAAACCTCTAACCCACCATTGTCCTAGCAAACCGTTGATTGGCTATGTTACCGCTTTGCTCAGCCCCTCTTATAGCGTTGCTAGTTGCAGGTGAAGACTGGAGGCCGTTCCTTGATGGAACATTTATTTACTTGTTGGGATATCATTATATTGCCATGTTATCTTAATGCATCTATATACTTGGTAAAGGATGGAAGGCTCGGCCTCTCGCCTAGTGTTTTGTTCCACTCTTGCCGCCCTAGTTTCCGTCATATCGGTGTTATGTTCCCGAATTTTGTGTTCCTTACGCGGTTGTGTTATAATGGGAACCCCTTGACAATACGCCTTGAATAAAACTCCTCCAGCAATGCCCAACCTTGGTTTTACCATTTGCCACCTAGCCTTTTCCCTTGGGTTTCGTGGACTCAAGGGTCATCTTACTTTAACCCCCCCCCCCCCGGGCCAGTGCTCCTCTGAGTGTTGGTCCAACCTAGAGCACCGTGCGGGGCCGTCCCTTGGCAACTTGGGTTACATTGGCTCCCGTACGCTTAGCTTATCCGGTGTGCCCTGAGAACGAGATATGTGCAGCTCCTATCGGGATTTGTCGGCACAGCGGGCGGTGTTGCTGGACTTGTTTTACCATTGTCGGAGTTGTCTTGAAGTACCGAGATACCGAGTCTGGTCGGAACGTCTTGGGAGGAGGTCTATTCCTTCATTGACCGTGAGAGCTTGTCATGGGCTAAGTTGGGACTCCCCTGCAGGGATTGAACTTTTGAAAGCCGTGCCCGCGGTTATGGGCAGATGGGAATTTGTTAATGTCCGGTTGTAGATAACTTGAACCTTAACTTAATTAAAAATGAATCAACTGAGTGTGTTACCGTGATGGCCTATTCTCGGCGGAGTCCGAGAAGTGGACACGGTGTTGGAGTAATGTCTGCGCAGGTTGCTCTCTAGTTCCTCGCTCGTGCTTTGCCTCCTTTTCTCGCTCTCTTTTGCGAATAAGTTAGCCACCATATTTGCTAGTCACTTGCTGCAGCTCCACTCATATTTTACCTTGCCATGCCTATAAGCTTAAATAGTCTTGATCGCGAGGGTGTGAGATTGCTGAGTCCCTGTGGCTCACAGATTACTATTACACCAGATGCAGGGCCTGATGATTCCGCTCCAGGAGACGCGTATGAGCTCAAGTGGGAGTTCGACGAAGACTCTCAACGATACTATGTTTCCTTTCCCGATGATCAGTAGTGGTGCCCAGTTGGGGGTGAACGGGACCGTTGTCGCATGTTGGGTTCTCTTTTATTTTGGCGCCGTAGTCGGGCCATGAGTGTTTGGATGATGTAATGTTATTTATGTACTTGATTGACGTGGCGAGTGTAAGCCAACTATGTTATCTCCCCTTTTATTATCATGTTACATGGGATGTTGTGAAGATTGCCTAACTTGCGACATATGCCTTCAATGCGATTATGTCTCTAAGTCGTGCCTTGACACGTGGGAGCTATAGTCGCATCGAGGGTGTTACAGTACCCCAGCTTTAAGGAATACGGGACTCCTTTTGATCAAGAAGATTTTGCTGCTTGCGTGAAGGAAATTCGTCCTCATGATAACGACGTAAGTCTTGCTGATAAATCGCCAAACGAGTTGCTGCTATATCATGCTCCTCATCCAACAGATCCAGCGCATCTTGACGTTCTTTTTCATTGTCAGTTTCAACATAAGCCGCCACACAAGGCGAGTCATGATGGATGTCACTAGGAAGAACTGCCTCTGCTCCATAAACCATGAAAAAAAGGTGTGTAGACCGTATATCTATTTGGGGTGGTGTTGATGCTCCATAACACAAAAGGTAACTCCCCTACCCAACAACCCGACGTCCTTTGCAAGGGGACCATAAGCCGGGGCTTGTTACCCTTCAAGATCTCCTGATTTGCTCTCTCAGCTTGACCATTAGATTGAGGGTGAGCCACTGATGATACATCGAGCCGGATATGCTCTCGCTGACAAAAATCCTCCATAGCACCTTTAGAAAGATTAGTGCCATTATCTGTTATAATGTTGTGTGGAAAGCCAAAACGGAAAATCACCTTCTTCATGAATTGAATCGATGTCGCTGTGTCACACTTACTAACCGGCTCCGCCTCTACCCATTTAGTGAACTTGTCAACCGCCACCAATAGGTGTGTCTTCTTATCCTTGGATCTTTTAAAAGGTCCAACCATATCAAGCCCCCAGACTGCAAAGAGCCAAGTAATTGGAATCATCCTCAATTCTTGAGTCGGCACATGAGCTCATCTTGCAAATTTTTGACATCCATCACACCTACTGACAAGGTCCTCCGCATCGGCATGAGCTGTTAACCAATAGAACCCATGACGGAAAGCTTTATCCACAAGGGATTTTGAACCGGCATGATGACCACAATCTCCTTCATGGATCTCTCGTAAGATCTCACAACCCTCTTCTGGAGAAACACAACGTTGAAATGCCCATGTAACACTGCGGTGATGTAACTCTCCATTAACAATTGTCATTGATTTAGACCACCGAGCTATCTGCCTGGCTAAAGTTTCATCCTCAGGTAACTCGCCTCGGGTCATGTAAGCCAAATAAGGAACTGTCCAATCCAGGATCACGTGCAGAGATGCCACCAACTGAGCTTCCGGGTCAGGAATAGCTAAATCCTCCTCCATAGGTAACTTGACCGATGGGTTATGCAAGACGTCAAGAAATACATTAGGCGGCACTGGTTTATGTTGAGAACCTAACCAGCTTAAGGCATTCGCCACTTCATTTTTCCTTCGATCAATGTGATCCACTTGATAACCCTTAAAGTGACCAGCGATGATATCCACCTCTCGTCGATAAGACGCCATGAGTGGATCCTTCGAATCCCAAGTACCAGAGACTTGCTGAGCTACCAAGTCTAAATCACCGAAGCATTTAACCCGGCTTAAATTCATTTCCCTAGCCATCAGAAAGCCATGAAGCAAAGCTTCATACTCAACTGCATTGTTAGTACAAGGAAACATCAAATGGAGAACATAACAAAATTTATCACCTCGAGGGGAAGCTAGAATAACTCCAGCCCCCGAGCCCTCTAATTGCCTGGACCCATCAAAGTGAATCGTCCAATATGTGTTATTCGGCTTTTCCTCGGGCATCTGCAACTCTGTCCAATCATTGATGAAATCCACCAACGCCTAAGATTTTACAGCCGTGCGAGGCACATACTTCAACCCATGAGGTCCAAGATCAATAGCCCACATGGCAACCCAGCCAGTTGCTTCTTTGTTTTGGATGATGTCTCCCAAAAGAGCAGAACTGACCACAGTGATGGGATGACCCAAAAAATAATGCTTAAGCTTCCGGCTTGCCAAGAACACCCCATATACAAGCTTCTGCCAGTGTGGATATCTCTGTTTGGACTCAATAAGAACCTCACTGATATAATAAATCAGCCTTTGAACTGGATGCTCCTTGCCTTCCTCCTTTCGCTCCACTACAATAGCCACGATGACGGCCCGGGCATTAGCAGCCACATATAACAGCAATGGCTCCTTATCAATAGGGGCAACAAGCATGGGCGGCTCAGCCAGCTGTTTTTCAGATCCTCAAAAGCTTGGTTAGCAGCATCACTCCAAACAAAATGATCTATCTTCTTCATCATCTGATAAAGAGGCAGAGCCTTCTCACCTAGACGGCTTACGAATTGGCTCAGGGCTGCAATACACCCTGCCAGTCACTGAACATTGTTGATACATGCTGGTTTAGCCAGAGAGGTAATGGCCTTGATCTTCTCCGGGTTAGCTTCAGTGCCTCTGTCTGAAACCAGAAAACCCAAGAGATGACCTGCTGGCACACCAAAAACACACTTGGCTGGGTTAAGCATCATCTTGTAGACCCGGAGATTGTCAAATGTCTCCTTTAAATCATCAATCAGGGTCTCTTTCTTTCTTGACTTTACTACAATGTCATCTACATAAGCATGAACATTACGCCCAATTTTTTATGTAAACAATTCTGCACACATCTCTGATAAGTCACCTGGGCACTCTTGAGCCCAAAAGGCATTGATACATAGCAGAAGGCTCCAAAAGGAGTTATAAATGTTGTCTTCTCCTGATCCTTAACTGCCATTTTGATCTGATGATAACCAGAATAAGCATCCAAAAAGCTCAAACGCTCACAAGTCGTCGTAGCATCAATGATCTGATCAATATGAGGGAGAGCAAAAGGATCAGCTAGACAAGCTTTGTTTAAATCCGTGTAATCCACACACATACGCCAAGTGCCATTTTTCTTAAGCACCAGCACCGGGTTAGCCAACCACTCAGGATGAAAAACCTCAACAATAAACCCAGCCGCCAAAAGCCGGGCTACCTCTTCTCCAATAGCTTTCCGCCTCTCCTCATTAAACCGGCAAAGAAACTGCCTAACCGGTTTAAATTTTGGATCAATATTAAGAGTGTGCTCAGCGAGTTCCCTCGGTACACCTGGCATGTCAGAAGGCTTCCATGCAAAAATGTCCCGGTTCTCACGAATGAACTCGATGAGAGCGCTTTCCTATTTTGGATCCAGATTGGCACTGATTGTTAACTGCCTAGGTGAGTCGTCAGGAACAAAATCAACCATCTTGGTATCATCTGCCGATTTAAACTTCAAAACCGGGTCATGCTCTGTTGTGGGCTTCTTCAGGGATGTCATATCTGCTTGGTCAAAATTGTCCTTATAGAACTTTAACTCTTCTGTCGCACAAACTGACTCGGCGTAAGCTGCATCACCCTCTTCACACTCCAAAGCTATCTTCCGGCTTCCATGTACTATGATGGTCCCCTTGTACTTGGCATCTTGAGCTGTAGATAAACATAGCAGGGCCTGGCCATGAACTTAGCATAAGCCGGCCGTCCAAACAAAGCATGATATGGGCTTTTGATTTTCACCACTTCAAAGGTCAATGTCTCCAACCTAGAATCATGGTCATCTCCAAAAGGAACCTCCAGAGCTATCTTATCCATTGGATATGCTGACTTACCAGGCACCACACCATGAAAAATGGTGTTTGACGGCTTAAGATTTTGGTCTGTCAACCCCATGCGACGAAAGGTCTCAAAATAGAGAATATTATACCCTCCATGAGTACCTTGGTGAACTTATACCCTCCAACCTGAGGTGCCACCACCAACGCTAAGTGACCCGGATTATCAACTCGGGGTGGGTGGTCCTCCCAGCTCCACACAACGGGCTGCTCAGACCAACGCAAATAATGAGGAACCGCCGGCTCAACAGTGTTGACTGCCCTCTTATGAAGCTTTTGGTCACGTTTACATAAGCTAGTGGTAAATACATGATATTGCCCACTATTCAACTATTTTGGGTTGCTCTGATAGCCAGATTGCTGTTCCTGCTGACCCCCCTGATTACTTTGTTGGTTGTAACCACCCTGGCTGCCATGATTATTCTAATTTCCCTGAAACCAGAAATTAGAGCCGCCACCACCGTGACCCGGGCCGTAAGAGCCGCCAGGACCGCCACCAGGCCTGTGACTGTTATGAAAGAAGTTTGAATTCTTGAACTACCTCATGATGTTACAATCCTTCCACAGGTGCCCAGACGGTCTTTCCTTCGTACCATGTCGTGGGCAGGGCTCATTCAACATTCGCTCAAGATTGACACTAGATCCGCCGGCTCTTGGCGGCGGTCTGCCCTTACGATGTTGTCCATTATCCTGTGCATTGGTGTTAGCCACAAAGTCGAAACTATTATCAGCCTTGCGCTTACCGTTGCTTCCCGGGTTATACTGCCGACCTTTGACGTTGCCACTTGTCTTTCCCTTCCCTGCTTTTTCGTCATTAGAATCGGGATCTTTAGAACTATCAGAATCAGCGTATTTAACCAAGGCCGCCATGAGCGTCCCCATGTCATTGCAGTGGCGCTTGAGCCGCCCTAATTTCTGTTTCAGAGGCAGAAAACAGCAATTGTTCTCCAACATCAACACAGCTGAATCGGCGTTAATACGATCTGATGAATGTAAGATTGTCGAGACCCGGCGCACCCAATGGGTTGTTGACTCGCCTTCCTCTTGGACACAGGAGGCCAGATCAACAATGGACATGGGTTGTTTACATGTATCCTTAAAGTTCTGGATGAACCAGGCCTTTAAGTCGGCCATGACCCGATGGAATTAGCTGGGAGCCCCTTTAACCAAGTACGGGCCGTTCCTTCCAGCATCAAAGGAAAGTATTTAGCACAGGCTGCTTCACTGACATCCAACAACTCCATAGCCATCTCATAACTCTCAACCCACGCTTCAGGACTTAAATCAGCGGTGTAATTGGGCACCTTACGAGGCCCTTTGAAATCCTTGGGCAGGCGCTCATTTCGCAGATCCGGCGCTAAACACGGCGCCCCCAAGTTTCTAAAGGTCAGACCCGGTTCCACCGAGGTGGTTCGTGATACGTCTCCAACGTATCTATAATTTTTGATTGCTCCATGCTATATTATCTACTGTTTTGGACATTATTGGGCTTTATTTTCCACTTTTATATTATTTTTGGGACTAGCCTATTAACCGGAAGCCCAGCCCAGAATTGTTGTTTTTTGCCTGTTTTAGGGTTTCGAAGAAAAGGAATATCAAACGGAGTCCAAACAGAATGAAACCCTCGGGAACGTGATTTTCTCAACGAACAAGACCAAGGAGACTTGGACCCTACATCAAGACACAAAAGAGGAGGCCACGAGGTAGGGGGCGCCTACCCCCCCTCCCAGGCGCGCCCTCCACCTTCGTGGGCCCCCTGTTGCTCCATCGATGTACTCCTTCCTCCTATATATACCTACGTACCCCCAAACAATCAGATACGGAGCCAAAAACCTAGTTCCACCGCCGCAACATTCTGTATCCACGAGATCCCATCTTGGGGCCTGTTCCAGAGCTCCGCCGGAGGGGCCATCGATCACGGAGGGCTTCTACATCAACACCATAGCCCCTCCAATGAAGTGTGGGTAGTTTACCTTAGACCTACAGGTCCATAGTTATTAGCTAGATGGCTTCTTCTCTCTTTTTGGATCTCAATACAATGTTCTCCCCCTCTCTTGTGGAGAACTATTTGATGTAATCTTCTTTTTGCGGTGTGTTTGTTGAGACCGATGAATTGTGGGTTTATGATCAAGTCTATCTATGAACAATATTTGAATCTTCTCTGAATTCTTTTATGTATGATTGGTTATCTTTGCAAGTCTCTTCGAATTATCAGTTTGGTTTGGCCTACTAGATTGATCTTTCTTGCAATGGGAGAAGTGCTTAGATTTGGGTTCAATCTTGCGGTGTCCTTTCCCAGTGACAGTAGGGGCAGCAAGGCACGTATTGTATTGTTGCCATCGAGGATAACAAGATGGGGTTTTCATCATATTGCAAGAGTTTATCCCTCTACATCATGTCATCTTGCTTAAGGCGTTACTTTGTTTTTAACTTAATACTCTAGATGCATGCTGGATAGCGGTCGATGAGTGGAGTAATAGTAGTAGACACGGGCAGGAGTCGGTCTACTTGTCTCGGACGTGATGCCTATATACATGATCATACCTAGATATTCTCATAACTATGCTCAATTTTGTCAATTGCTCAACAGTAATTTGTTCACCCACCGTAGAATACTTATGCTCTCGAGAGAAGCCACTAGTGAAACCTATGGCCCCCGGGTCTATCTTTATCATATTAATCTCCTACTACTTAGTTATTTCCTTTGCTTTTTTACTTTGCCTTTATTTTACTTTGCATCTTTATCACAAAAATACCAAAAATATTATCTTATCATATCTATCAGATCTCACTCTCGTAAGTGGCCGTGTAGGGATTGACAACCCCTATTCGCGTTGGTTGCGAGGATTTATTTGTTTTGTGTAGGTACGAGGGACTCGCGCGTAGCCTCCTACTGGATTGATACCTTGGTTCTCAAAAACTAAGGGAAATACTTACGCTACTTTGCTGCATCATCCCTTCCTCTTCGGGGAAAACCAACGCAGTGCTCAAGAGGTAGCAAGAAGGATTTCTGGCGCCGTTGCCGGGGAGGTCTATGCAAAAGTCAACATACCAAGTACCCATCACATACCCTTATCTCTCGCATTACATTATTTGCCATTTGCCTCTCGTTTTCCTCTCATCCCACTTCACCCTTGTCGTTTTATTCGCCCTCTCTCTCTCTCTCTATCCTCCATCACTTTCTCTATTTGCCTCTTTTTGCCCGCTTGCTTTTGTTTGCTTGTGTGTTAGTTTGCTTACTTGTCACGATGGCTCAAGATAATACTAAATTATGTGACTTCACCAATACCAACAACAATGATTTTATTAGCACTCCGATTCCTACTCTTACCGATGTTGAATCTTGTGAAATTAATACTGCTTTGCTGAATCTTGTCATGAAAGATCCGTTTTCTGGCCTTCCTAGTGAATATGCCGCTACCCATCTAAATAGCTTTGTTGATTTGTGTGATATGCAAAAGAAGAAAGATGTGGATAATGATATTGTTAAATTGAAGCTATTTCCTTTTTCGCTTAGAGATCGTGCTAAAGCTTGGCTTTCATCTTTGCCTAAAAATAGTATTGATTCATGGAACAAGTGCAAAGATGCTTTTATCTCTAAGTATTTTCTTCCCGCTAAGATCATCTCTCTTAGAAACAATATTATGAATTTTAAGCAACTTGATCATGAACATGTTTCACAAGCTTGGGAGAGAATGAAACTAATGATATGTAATTGCCCTACTCATGGTTTAAATTTGTGGATGATTATACAAATTTTTTATGCCGGATTGAATTTTGCTTCTAGAAATCTTTTAGATTCGACCGTGGGAGGCACTTTTATGGAAATCACTTTAGGATAAGCTACTAAACTCCTAGATAATATTATGGTTAATTATTCTCAATGGCATACTGAAAGATCTACTTATAAAAAGGTGCATGCGATAGAAGAAATTAATGTTTTGAGTGGAAAGATGGATGAACTTATGAAATTATTTGCTAAAAAGAGTGTTTCTTATGATCCTAATGATATGCCCTTGTCTACTTTGATTGAGAATAATAATGAATCTATGGATGTGAATTTTGTTGGTAGGAACAATTTTGGTAACAACGCGTATAGAGGAAATTTTAATCCTAGGCCTTATCCTAGTAATCCCTCTAATAATTATGGTAATTCCTACAACAATTCTTATGGAAATTGTAATAATATGCCCTCTTATTTTGAATCTAATATTAAATAATTTATTACTTCGCAAAATAATTTTAATGCTTTGATTGAAGAAAAATTGCTTAAGATTGATGAGTTGGCTAGGAACGTTGATAGAATTTCTCTTGATGTTGATTCTTTGAAACTTAGATCTATTCCACCTAAGCATGATATCAATGAGTCTCTCAAAGCCATGAGAATTTCCATTGATGAGTGCAAAGAAAGAACCGCTAGGATGCGTGCTAAGAAAGATGCCTTTATAAGAGCGTGTTCTTCTAGTTCCTATGAAAATAATGATGAAGATCTAAAATTTGTTGATGTGTCCCCTATTAAATATTTGTTTTGCAGTATGAATCTTGATAATGATGGGACTGAATATGATCCACCTTTACCTAGAAGGCGTTCCAAGAATTCGGAATTTTTGATCTTTATGCTAAAATTGATAAAAGTGGGATTGAAGAAATTAAAACCCTATATGTTGCTAAACCCACTATTATGGATTTCAAGGAATTTAACTATGAAAATTGCTCTTTGATTGATTGTATTTCCTTGTTGCAATTAGTGCTAAATTCTCCTCATGCTTATAGTCAAAATAAAGCGTTTACTAAACATATCGTTGATGCCTTGATGCAGTCTTATAAAGAAAAACTTGAATTGGAAGTTTCTATCCCTAGAAAACTTTATGATGAGTGGGAACCAACTATTAAAATTAAAATTAAAGATCATGAATGCTATGCTTTATGTGATTTGGGTGCTAGTGTTTCCACAATTCCAAAGACTTTGTGTGATTTCTTAGGTTTCCGTGATTTTGATGATTGCTCTTTAAACTTGCACCTTGCGGATTCCACTATTAAGAAACCTATGGGAAGAACTAATGACGTTCTTATTGTTGCAAATAGGAATTATGTGCTCGTAGATTTTATTGTTCTTGACATAGATTGCAATCCTTCATGTCCTATTATTCTTGGTAGACCTTTCCTTAGAACGATTGGTGCAATTATTGATATGAAGGAAGGAAATATTAGATTCCAATTTCCATTAAGGAAAGGCATGGAACACTTTCCTAGAAATAAAATTAAATTACCTTATGAATCTATTATGAGAGCCACTTATGGATTGCCTACCAAAGATGGAAATACCTAGATCTATCCTTGCTTGTTATGCCTAGCTAGGGGCGTTAAACGATAGCGCTTGTTGGGAGGCAACCCAATTTTATTTTTATTCCTTGCTTTTTGCTCCTGTTTAGTAATAAATAATTTATCTAGCCTATGTTTTGGTTGTGTTTTTTGTGTTTAATTAGTCTTTGTGCCAAGTAGAACCGTTGGGAAAACTTGGGGAAAGTCTTGTTACACTTGCTGTAAAAAACAGAAACTTTAGCGCTCATGAGAACTACTGACATTTTTATTTGGAAAGTGCTATTTAGTTAATTATTTTTGCAGACGATTAATAGATAAATTCCTCACGCCCAGCAATTTATTTTATAATTTTTGGGGTTTCAGATCTTGCGCTAGCTACAGATTACTACAGACTGTTCTGTTTTTGACAGATTCTGTTTTTCGTGTGTTGTTTGCTTATTTTGATGAATCTATGGCTAGTAAAATAGTTTATAAACCATAGAGAAGTTGGAATACAATAGGTATAACACAAATATAAATAAATAATGAGTTCATTAGAGTACTTTGAAGTGGTCTTTTTTTTCTTTCGCTAACGGAGCTCACGAGATTTTCTACTTTAAGTTTTGTGTTGTGAAGTTTTCAAGTTTTGGGTAAAGATTTGATGGATTATGGAACAAGGAGTGGCAAGAGCCTAAGCTTGGGGATGACCATGGCACCCCCAAGATAATCTAAGGACACTTAAAAGCCAAAGCTTGGGGATGCCCCGGAAGGCATCCCCTCTTTCGTCTACTTCTATCGGTAACTTTACTTGGAGCTATATTTTTATTTGCCACATGATACGTGTTTTGCTTTGAGCGTCTTGTATGATTTGAGTCTTTACTTTTTAGTTTACCACAATCATCCTTGCTGTACACACCTTTTGAGAGAGCCATACATGATTTGGAATTTGCTAGAATACTCTATGTGCTTCGCTTATATCTTTTGAGTTATGTAGTTTTGCTCTAGTACTTCACTTATATCTTTTAGAGCACGGTGGTGGATTTGTTTTATAGAAACTATTGATCTCTCATGCTTCACTTAGATTATTTTGAGAGTCTTAAATAGCATGGTAATTTGCTTAAAATCCTAATATGCTTGGTATACAAGATTAATAATAAAACTTTCTTATGAGTGTGTTGAATACTATGAGAAGTTTGATGATTGATAATTGTTTTGAGATATGAAGATGGTGATATTAAAGTTGTGCTAGTTGAGTAGTTGTGAATTTGAGAAATACTTGTGTTAAATTTTGCGATTCCCGTAGCATGCACGTATGGTGAACCGTTATGTGATGAAGTCGGAGCATGATTTATTTTTTGATTGTCTTCCTTATGAGTGGCGGCCAGGGACGAGAGATGGTCTTTTCCTACCAATCTATCCCCCTAGGAGCATGCGCGTAATACTTTGCTTTGATAACTTGTAGATTTTTGCAATAAGTATATGAGTTCTTTATGACTAATGTTGAGTCCACGGATTATACGCACTCTCACCCTTCCATCATTGCTAGCCTCTCTAATACCGCGCACCTTTCGCTAGTATCATACACCCACCATATACCTTCCTCAAAACAGCCACCATACCTACCTATTATGGCATTTCCATAGCCATTCCGAGATATGTTGCCATGCAACTTTCCACCGTTCCGTTTATTATGACACTCTCCATCATTGTCATATTGCTTAGCATGATCATGTAGTTGACATCGTATTTGTGGCAAAGCCATCATTCATAATTCTTTCATACATGTCACTCATGAGTCATTGCATATCCCGGTACACCGCCGGAGGCATTCACATAGAGTCATATTTTGTTCTAAGTATTGAGTTGTAATTGTTGAGTTGTAAGCAAAATAAAAGTGTGATGATCATCATTATTAGAGCATTGTCCCAGTGAGGAAAGGATGATGGAGACTATGATTCCCCCACAAGTCAGGATGAGACTCCGGACAAAAAAAGAGGCCATAAAAAAGAGAAAAAGGCCCAAATAAAAAAATGATGAGAGAAAAAGAGAGAAGGGGCAATGCTACTATCCTTTTACCACACTTGTGCTTCAAAGTAGCACCATGATATTCATAGTAGAGAGTCTCTCATTTCGTCACTTTCATATACTAGTGGGAATTTTTCATTATAGAACTTGGCTTGTATATTCCAATGATGGGCTTCCTCAAAATGCCCTAGGTCTTCATGAGCAAGCAAGTTGGATGCACACCCACTTAGTTTCTTTTTGAGCTTTCATATACTTATAGCTCTAGTGCATCCGTTGCATGGCAATCCCTACTCACTCACATTGATATCTATTGATGGGCATCTCCATAGCCCATTGATACTGAAGGAAATATGCCCTAGAGGCAATAATAAAGTTATTATTTATTTCCTTATATCATGATAAATGTTTATTATTCATGCTAGAATTGTATTAACCGGAAACGTAATACTTGTGTGAATACATAGAAAAACAAAGTGTCACTAGTATGCCTCTACTTGACTAGCTTGTTAATCGAAGATGGTTATGTTTCCTAACCATAGACATCAGTTGTCATTTGATTAACGGGATCACATCATTAGGAGAATGATGTGATTGACATGACCCATTCCATTAGCTTAGCACCCGATCATTTAGTATGTTGCTATTGCTTTCTTCATGACTTATACATGTTCCTATGACTATGAGATTATGCAACTCCCGTTTACCAGAGGAACACTTTGTGTGCTACCAAACGTCACAACGTAACTGGGTGATTATAAAGGTGCTCTACAGGTGTCTCCAAAGGTACATGTTGGGTTGGCATATTTCGAGATTAGGATTTGTCGCTCCGATTGTCGGAGAGGTATCTCTGGGCCCTCTCGGTAATACACATCACTTAAGCCTTGCAAGCAATGCAACTAATAAGTTAGTTGCAAGATGATGTATTATGAAACGAGTAAAGAGACTTGCCGGTAACGAGATTGAACTAGGTATTGAGATACCGACGATCGAATCTCGGGCAAGTAACATACCGATGACAAAGGGAACAACGTATGTTGTTATGCGGTCTGACCGATAAAGATCTTCGTAGAATATGTAGGAGCCAATATGAGCATCCAGGTTCCGGTATTGGTTATTGACCAGAGACGTGTCTCGGTCATGTCTACATTGTTCTCGAACCCGTAGGGTCCGCACGCTTAACGTTACGATGACAGTTTCATTATGAGTTTATATATTTTGATGTACCGAAGGTTGTTCGGAGTCCCGGATGTGATCACGGGCTTGATGAGGAGTCTCGTAATGGTCGAGACATAAAGATCGATATATTGGACGACTATATTTGGACACCGGAAAGTTTCTGGGTAAGATTGGGACAATACCGGATCACCGGGAGGTTATCGGAACCCCCCGGGAGGTATATGGGCCTTATTGGGCCTTAGTGGAAAGGAGGGGAAAGGAGCAAGGGAGGGGGCGCCCCCCCCCCCAAGTCCAATCCGAATTGGGAGGGGGGCCGGCCCCCCTTTCCTTCCTCCCTCCTTCCTCTTCCTTCCCTCTCCTCCTCCTAATAGGAAAAAGGGGAGTCCTACTCCCGGTGGGAGTTGGACTCCCACCCTTGGGCGCGCCACCCTCCTTGGCCGGCCCCCTCCTCCACTCCTTTATATACGGGGGCAGGGGCACCCCAGAGACACAACAATTGATCATTGATCTCTTAGCCGTGTGCGGTGCCCCCCTCCACCATAATCCTCGATAATATTGTAGCGGTGCTTAGGCGAAGCCCTGCGACGGTAGAACATCAAGATCGTCACCACGCCGTCGTGATGACGGAACTCATCCCCGACACTCTGCTGGATCGGAGTCCGGGGATCGTCACCGAGCTGAACGTGTGCAAAAACTCGGAGGTGCCATAGTTTCGGTGCTTGATCGGTCGGGCCGTGAAGACGTACGACTACATCAACCGCGTTGTTATAACGCTTCCGCTTCCGGTCTACGAGGGTACGTAGACAACACTCTCCCCTCTCGTTGCTGTGCATCACCATGATCTTGCGTGTGCGTAGGAATTTTTTTTGAAATTACTACGTTCCCCAACAGTGGCATCCGAGCCTAGGTTTTATGTGTTGATGTTATATGCACGAGTAGAACACAAGTGAGTTGTGGGCGATATAAGTCATACTGCTTACCAGCATGTCATACTTTGGTTCGGCGGTATTGTTGGATGAAGCGGCCCAGACCGGCATTACGCGTACGCTTACGCGAGACTGGTTCTACCAACGTGCTTTGCACATAGGTGGCTGGCGGGTGTCAGTTTCTCCAACTTTAGTTGAACCGAGTGTGGCCACGCTCGGTCCTTGCGAAGGTTAAAACGGCACCAACTTGACAAACTATCGTTGTGGTTTTTGATGCGTAGGTAAGATTGGTTCTTGCTAAGCCCATAGCAGCCATGTAAAACTTGCAACAAACAAAGTAGAGGACATCTAACTTGTTTTTGCAGGGCATGTTGTGATGTGATATGGTCAAGGCATGATGCTAAATTTTATTGTATGAGATGATCATGTTTTGTAACCGAGTTATCGGCAACTGGCAGGAGCCATATGGTTGTCGCTTTATTGTATGCAATGCAATCACCCTATAATGCTTTACTTTATCACTAAGCGGTAGCGATAGTCGTAGAAGCATAAGATTGGCGAGACGACAACGATGCTATGATGGAGATCAAGGTGTCGCGCCGGTGACGATGGTGATCATGACGATGCTTCGGAGATGGAGATCACAAGCACAAGATGATGATGGCCATATCATATCACTTATATTGATTGCATGTGATGTTTATCTTTTATGCATCTTATCTTGCTTTGATTGACGGTAGCATTATAAGATGATCTCTCACTAAATTTCAAGATAAAAGTGTTCTCCCTGAGTATGCACCGTTGCCAAAGTTCGTCGTGCCCAGACACCACGTGATGATCGGGTGTGATAAGCTCTACGTCCATCTACAATGGGTGCAAGCCAGTTTTGCACACGCAGAATACTCAGGTTAAACTTGATGAGCCTAGCATATGCAGATATGGCCTCGGAACACTGAGACCGAAAGGTCGAGCGTGGATCATATAGTAGATATGATCAACATAGTGATGTTCACCATTGAAAACTACTCCATTTCATGTGATGATCGGTTTTGGTTTAGTTGATTTGGATCACGTGATCACTTAGAAGATTACAGGGATGTCTTTCTAAGTGGGAGTTCTTAAGTAATATGATTAATTGAACTTAAATTTATCATGAACTTAGTACCTGATAGTATCTTGCTTGTTTATGTTTGATTGTAGATAGATGGCCCGTGCTGTTGTTCCATTGAACTTTAATGCGTTCCTTGAGAAAGAAAAGTTGAAAGATGATGGTAGCAATTATACGGACTGGGTCCGTAACTTGAGGATTATCCTCATTGCTGCATAGAAGAATTACGTCCTGGAAGCACCGCTGGGTGCCAGGCCTGCTGCTGATGCAACTGACGACGTTAAGAACGTCTGGCAGAGCAAAGCTGATGACTACTTGATAGTTCAATGTGCCATGCTTTACGGCTTAGAACCGGGTCTTCAACGCCATTTTGAACGTCATGGAGCATATGAGATGTTCCAGGAGTTGAAGCTAATATTTCAAGCAAATGCCCGGATTGAGAGATATGAAGTCTCCAATAAGTTCTATAGCTGCAAGATGGAGGAGAACAGTTATGTCAGTGAGCATATACTCAAAATGTCTGGGTATAATAATCACTTGATTCAACTGGGAGTTAATCTTCCGGATGATTGCGTCATTGACAGAATTCTCCAATCACTTCCACCTAGCTACAAGAGCTTCGTGATGAACTATAATATGCAAGGGATGGATAAGACAATTCCCGAGCTCTTCGCAATGCTAAAAGCTGCGGAGGTATAAATCAAGAAGGAGCATCAAGTGTTGATGGTCAACAAGACCACTAGTTTCAAGAAAAAGGGCAAGGGGAAGAAGAAGGGGAACTTCAAGAAGAACAGCAAGCAAGTTGCTGCTCAGGAGAAGAAACCCAAGTCTGGACCTAAGCCTGAAACTGAGTGCTTCTACTGCAAGCAGACTGGTCACTCGAAGCGGAACTGCCCCAAGTATTTGGCGGATAAGAAGGATGGCAAGGTGAAAAAAGGTATATGTGATATACATGTTATTGATGTGTACCTTACTAGAGCTCGCAGTAGCACCTGGGTATGTGATACTGGTTCCGTTGCTAATATTTGCAACTCGAAACAGGGACTACGGATTAAGCGAACACTGGCGAAGGACGAGGTGACGATGCACGTGGGAAATGGTTCCAAAGTCGATGTGATCGCGGTCGGCACGCTATCTCTACATCTACCATCGGGATTAGTATTAGACATAAATAATTGTTATTTGGTGCCAGCGTTGAGCATGAACATTATATCTGGATCTTGTTTGATGCGAGATAGTTATTCATTTAAATTAGAGAATAATGGTTGTTCTATTTATATGAGTAATATCTTTTATGGTCATGCACCCTTGAAGAGTGGTCTATTTTTGATGAATCTCGATAGTAGTGATACACATATTCATAATGTTAAAGCCAAAAGATGCAGAGTTGATAATGATAGTGCGACTTATTTGTGGCACTGCCATTTAGGTCATATTGGTGTAAAGCGCATGAAGAAACTCCATACTGATGGAATTTTGGAACCACTTTGATTATGAATCACTTGGTACTTGCAAATCGTGCCTCATGGGCAAGATGACTAAAACGTCGTTCTCCGGTACTATGGAGAGAGCAACAGATTTGTTGGAAATCATACATATAGATGTATGTGGTCCAATGAATGTTGAAGCTCGTGGCGGATATCGTTATTTTCTCACCTTCACAAATGATTTAAGAAGATATGGGTATATCTACTTAATGAAACATAAGTCTGAAACATTTGAAAAGTTCAAAGAATTTCAGAGTGAAGTTGAAAATCATCGTAACAAGAAAATAAAGTTTCTACGATCTGATCGTGGAGGAGAATATTTGAGTTACGAGTTTGGTTTACATTTGAAACAATGCGGAATAGTTTCGCAACTCACGCCACCCGGAACACCACAGCGTAATGGTGTGTCCGAACGTCGTAATCGTACTTTACTTGATATGGTGCGATCTATGATGTCTCTTACAGATTTACCGCTATCGTTTTGGGGTTATGCTTTAGAGACGGCCGCATTCACGTTAAATAGGGCACCATCAAAATCCATTGAGACGACGCCTTATGAACTATGGTTTGGCAAGAAACCAAAGTTGTCGTTTCTGAAAGTTTGGGGTTGCGATGCTTGTGCGAAAAAGCTTCAACCTGATAAGCTCGAACCCAAATCGGAGAAATGTGTCTTCATAGGATACCCGAAGGAGACTGTTGGGTACACCTTCTATCACAGATCCGAAGGCAAGACATTTGTTGCTAAGAATGGATCCTTTCTAGAGAAGGAGTTTCTCTAGAAAGAAGTGAGTGGGAGGAAAGTAGAACTTGATGAGGTAACTGTACCTGCTCCCTTATTGGAAAGTAGTACATCACAGAAACTGGTTTTTGTGACACCTACACCAATTAGTGAGGAAGCTAATGATGATGATCATGAAACTTCAGAACAAGTTACTATTGAACCTCGTAGATCAACCAGAGTAAGATCCGCACCAGAGTGGTGCGGTAATCCTGTTCTGGAAGTCATGCTACTAGATCATGATGAGCCTACGAACTATGAAGAAGCAATGGTGAGCCCAGATTCCGCAAAATGGCTTGAAGCCATGAAATCTGAGATGGAATCCATGTATGAGAACAAAGTGTGGACTTTGGTTGACTTGCCCAATGATCGGCAAGCAATTGAAAATAAATGGATCTTCAAGAAGAAGAATGACGCTGACGGTAATGTTACTGTCTACAAAGCTCGACTTGTCGCAAAAGGTTTTTGACAAGTTTAAGGAATTGACTACGATGAGACCTTCTCACCCGTAGCGATGCTTAAGTCTGTCCGAATCATGTTAGCAATTGCCGCATTTTATGATTATGAAATTTGGCAGATGGATGTCAAAACTGCATTCCTGGATGGATTTCTGGAAGAAGAGTTGTATATGATGCAGCCGGAAGGTTTTGTCGATCCAAAAGGAGCTAACAAAGTGTGCAAGCTCCAGTGATCCATTTATGGACTGGTGCAAGCATCTCGGAGTTGGAATAAATGCTTTGATAGTGTGATCAAAGCATTTGGTTTTGTACAGACTCTTGGAAAAGCCTGTATTTACAAGAAAGTAAGTGGGAGCTCTATAGCATTTCTGATATTATATGTGGATGACATACTGCTAATCGGAAATGATATAGAATTTCTGGATAGCATAAAGGGATACTTGAATAAGAGTTTCTCAATGAAAGACCTCGGTGAAGCTGCTTACATATTGGGCATTAAGATCTATAGAGATAGATCAAGACGCTTAATTGGACTTTCACAAAGCACATACCTTGACAAAGTTTTGAAGAAGTTCAAAATGGATCAAGCAAAGAAAGGATTCTTGCCTGTGTTACAAGGTGTGAAGTTGAGTAAGACTCAATGCCCGACCACTGCAGAAGATAGAGAGAAAATGAAAGATGTTCCCTATGCTTCAGCCATAGGCTCTATCATGTATGCAATGCTGTGTACCAGACCTGATGTGTGCCTTGCTATAAGTCTGGCAGGGAGGTACCAAAGTAATCCAGGAGTGGATCACTGGACAACGGTCAAGAACATCCTGAAATACCTGAAAAGGACTAAGGATATGTTTCTCGTATATGGAGGTGACAAAGAGCTCATCGTAAATGGTTACGTTGATGCAAGCTTTGACACTGATCCGGACGATTCTAAATCGCAAACCAGATACGTATTTACATTAAACGGTGGAGCTGTCAGTTGGTGCAGTTCTAAACAAAGCGTCGTGGCGGGATCTACATGTGAAGCGGAGTACATAGCTGCTTCGGAAGCAGCAAATGAAGGAGTCTCGATGAAGGAGTTCATATCCGATCTAGGTGTCATACCTAGTGCATCGGGTCCAATGAAAATCTTTTGTGACAACACTGGTGCAATTGCCTTGGCAAAGGAATCCAGATTTCACAAGAGAACCAAGCACATCAAGAGACGCTTCAATTCCATCCGGGATCTAGTCCAGGTGGGAGACATAGAGATTTGCAAGATACATACGGATCTGAATGTAGCAGACCCATTGACTAAGCCTCTTCCACGAGCAAAACATGATCAGCACCAAGGCTCCATGGGTGTTAGAATCATTACTGTGTAATCTAGATTATTGACTCTAGTGCAAGTGGGAGACTGAAGGAAATATGCCCTAGAGGCAATAATAAAGTTATTATTTATTTCCTTATATCATGATAAATGTTTATTATTCATGCTAGAATTGTATTAACCGGAAACGTAATACTTGTGTGAATACATAGACAAACAAAGTGTCACTAGTATGCCTCTACTTGACTAGCTCATTAATCGAAGATGGTTATGTTTCCTAACCATAGACATGAGTTGTCATTTGATTAACGGGATCACATCATTAGGAGAATGATGTGATTGACATGACCCATTCCATTAGCTTAGCACCCGATCGTTTAGTATGTTGCTATTGCTTTCTTCATGACTTATACATGTTCCTATGACTATGAGATTATGCAACTCTCGTTTATCGGAGGAACACTGTGTGTGGTACCAAACGTCACAACGTAACTGGGTGATTATAAAGGTGCTCTACAGGTGTCTCCAAAGGTACATGTTGGGTTGGCGTATTTCGAGATTAGGATTTGTCGCTCCGATTGTCGGAGAGGTATCTCTAGGCCCTCTCGGTAATACACATCACTTAAGCCTTGCAAGCAATGCAACTAATAAGTTAGTTGCTAGATGATGTATTACGAAACGAGTAAAGAGACTTGCCGGTAACGAGATTGGACTAGGTATTGAGATACCGACGATCGAATCTCGGGCAAGTAACATACCGATGACAAAGGGAACAACGTATGTTGTTATGCGGTCTGACCGATAAAGATCTTCGTCGAATATGTAGGAGCCAATATGAGCATCCAGGTTCCGCTATTGGTTATTGACCGGAGACGTGTCTCGGTCATGTCTACATTATTCTCGAACCCGTAGGGTCCGCACGCTTAAAGTTACGATGACAGTTTCATTATGAGTTTATATATTTTGATGTACCGAAGGTTGTTCGGAGTCCCGGATGTGATCACAGACTTGACGAGGAGTCTCGAAATGGTCAAGACATAAAGATCGAAATATTGGATGACTATATTTGGACACCGGGAAGGTTCCGGGTAAGATTGGGACAATACCGGATCACCGGGAGGTTATCGGAACCCCCGGGAGGTATATGGGCCTTATTTGGCCTTAGTGGAAAGGAGGGGAAAGGAGCAAGGGAGGCCCCCCCAAGCCCAATCCAAATTGGGAGGGGAGCGGCCCCCCTTTCCTTCATCCATCCTTCCTCTTCCTTCCCTCTCCTACTCCTAATAGGAAAAAAGGGGAGTCCTACTTCCGGTGGGAGTTGGACTGCCCCCCTTGGGCGCGCCACCCTCCTTGGCCGGCCCCCTCCTCCACTCCTTTATATACGGGGGCAGGGGGCACCCCAGAGACACGACAATTGATCATTGATCTCTTAGCCGTGTGCGGTGCCCCCCTCCACCATAATCCTCGATAATATTGTAGCGGTTCTTAGGCGAAGCCCTGCGATGGTAGAACATCAAGATCGTCACCACGCCATCGTGCTGATGGAACTCATCCCCGGCACTTTGCTGGATCGGAGTCCGGGGATCGTCATCGAGCTGAACGTGTGCAAAAACTCGGAAGTGTCGTAGTTTCGGTGCTTGATTGGTCGGGCCGTGAAGACGTACGACTACATCAACCGCATTGTTATAATGCTTCCGCTTCCAGTCTACGAGGGTACATAGACAACACTCTCCCCTCTCCTGTTGTGCATCACCATGATCTTGCGTGTGCGTAGGAATTTTTTTGAAATTACTACGTTTCCCAACAGATACGCCTAGTTGATGTGAGACTATCTTCTCCCTTTTTGTCTTCTCCACAACCACCATTCTATTCCACCTATAAGTGCTATGTCCATGGCTCACGCTCATGTATTGCGTGAAGATTGAAAAAGTTAGAGAACACCGAAAGTATGAAACAATTGCTTGGCTTGTCATCGGGGTTGTGCATGATTTAAATATTTTGTGTGGTGAAGATGGAGCATAGCCAGACTATATGATTTTGTAGGGATAACTTTCTTTGGCCATGCAATTTTTAGAAGACATATTGCTTTGTTAGTATGCTTGAAGTATTATTATTTTTATGTCAATATTAAACTTTTGTCTTGAATCTTTCGGATCTGAATATTCATACCACAATTAAGAAGAATTACATTAAAATTAAGCCAAGTAGCACTCCGCATCAAAAATTCTGTTTTTATCATTTACCTACTCGAGGACGAGCAGCAATTATGTTTGGGGATGCTTGATACGTCTCCAACGTATCTATAATTTTTGATTGCTCCATGATATATTATCTACTGTTTTGGACATTATTGGGCTTTATTTTCCACTTCTATATTATTTTTGGGACTAACCTATTAACCGGAGGCCCAGCCCAGAATTGTTGTTTTTTGCCTGTTTTAGGGTTTCGAAGAAAAGGAATACCAAACGGAGTCCAAACGGAATGAAACCTTCGGGAACGTGATTTTCTCAACGAACAAGACCCAGGAGACTTGGACCCTACGTCAAGACACAAAATAGGAGGCCACGAGGTAGGGGGTGCGCCTACCCCCCCCCCCCCCCCAAGAGTGCCCTCCACCCTCGTGGGCCCCCTGTTGCTCCACCGACATACTCCTTCCTCCTATATATACCTACGTACCCCCAAACGATCAGATACGGAGCCAAAAACCTAATTCCATCGCCGCAACTTTCTGTATCCACGAGATCCCATATTGGGGCCTGTTCCGGAGCTTCGCCGGAGGGGGCATCGATCACGGAGGGCTTCTACATCAACACCATAGCCCCTCCAATGAAGTGTGAGTAGTTTACCTCAGACCTACGGGTCCATAGTTATTAGCTAGATGGCTTCTTCTCTCTTTTTGGATCTCAATACAATGTTCTCCCCCTCTCTTGTGGAGAACTATTTTACGTAATCTTCTTTTTGCGGTGTGTTTGTTGAGATCGATGAATTGTGGGTTTATGATCAAGTCTATCTATGAACAATATTTGAATCTTCTCTGAATTCTTTTATGTATGATTGGTTATCTTTGCAAGTCTCTTCGAATTATCAGTTTGGTTTGGCCTACTAGATTGATCTTTCTTGCAATGGGAGAAGTGCCTAGCTTTGGGTTCAATCTTGCGGTGTCCTTTCCCAGTGACAGTAGGGGCAGCAAGGCACGTATTGTATTATTTCCATCGAGGATAACAATATGGGGTTTTCATCATATTGCATGAGTTTATCCCTCTACATCATGTCATCTTGCTTAAGGCGTTACTCTATTTTTAACTTAATACTCTAGATGCATGCTGGATAGCGGTCGATGAGTGGAGTAATAGTAGTAGATGCAGGCAGGAGTCGGTCTACTTGTCTCGGACGTGATGCCTATATACATGATCATACCTAGATATTCTCATAACTATGCTCAATTCTGCCAATTGCTCAACAGTAATTTGTTCACCCACCGTAGAATACTTATGCTTTCGAGAGAAGCCACTAGTGAAACCTATGGCCCCCGGGTCTATCTTTATAATATTAATCTCCTACTACTTAGTTATTTCCTTTGCTTTTTACTTTGCCTTTATTTTACTTTGCATCTTTATCACAAAAATATCAAAAATATTATGTTATCATATCTATCAGATCTCACTCTCGTAAGTGGCCATGTAGGGATTGACAACCCCTATTCGCGTTGGTTGCGAGGATTTATTTGTTTTGTGCAAGTACGAGGGACTCGCGCGTAGCCTCCTACTGGATTGATACCTTGGTTCTCAAAAACTGAGGGAAATACTTACGCTACTTTGCTGCATCATCCCTTCCTCTTCGGGGAAAACCAACGCAGTGCTCAAGAGGTAGCAGTTGGACGAATCAGAGTTGGTTTACGAGCCGTATACTGAGCCGCCAGCTCGGCCTCTCAACGGGCTCTTCCTTGGTCCACCACATTTTGAGCATTAGCACCACCACCCGCCGGGTCATTACCACACGGCGGGTTATGATTCCGTCCACTACTTGACACCATCGGCTCATCTAGATGCCTGTTGTAGCTTCGGCTCGGGCGAGGTGCGGAATGAATCCTATCACGGCTGTAAGAGTATGCTTGCTGCTACACCAATGCTGTCTGAAGAAACTCTCTAGCCCTCCGTGTCTCAACCGCCGCTGGCGAGTCACCTTCCACAGGGATAGCCGCCAGTCGGGACGCCGCGGCAACCATCTTATTCAAGGGGTTGGAGTAGTGACCCGGTGGCGTCGACATGTGTTGTGGCGAGTTATTGTTCTGTCGAGGCGGATCCATTTACGTGGCTGAGCTGGCATTCCTGTCCTAGGTGCTCCGGCCCGGTTTATGGCTGCCGGGTTACTGGTCCCTGCCCCTGGCGTATTGAAAAGATTCCTTGCTTCAATAGTCACCGGCAGACGGCTCTGATGCCTTCTCCTCATCACTTCATTTGAGGCATTCTGATCTAACATGAGCCGGTAAGATTCCGCTTGGACTCGCTCTGCCTGTGCATCCAAAGCAGCCCGCTCCTCAGCCATCCTGGTATTTTCAGCGTTCAGCACCTCCCTGGCCTGCGCTATATCATCACGCACCTTTGTAATCACCACATTATGTTGATCTTGATCCGCCGGATTAACAGCTGCCGTAATTAGCGCAGTCAGCTTGTCCAATAAGTTAGTTAAAACTTGAGCCGGTGGGCGCTCAGGGCCTCCTACCCCGGCAGCCGCCGCCGCTCCCGACCCGGAAACCAGCTCCGCCGCTATTGATGAGTGCTATACAGGCTGTGTACCGACCATGAAGATCGCAACCCGGTTCGACGGCTCACATGGGTCCGGAATATTGTTGCCATTGGAACAGCCCCCAAGCCGTCCGTCTTGCAACGGGTATAACGATTCTGTCTCACCAGTGGATGACCCACCATCGAAATAGACGACGGTCTCATCACCAGATGCTGATCTGTCCTCAAATCCCTCTCCATGGATGAACCCCACAAAGGTACGTTTCATGGCTAGCCGAATCCGGGCGGGTCTCACGCGCTGAGTCGTCTCGACGATGTCGGTGCAGATGTCTGGCTCAGGGACCGGTTCGCCGATCTTGCCGATGAAAACGTGAATTCCGCCGAAGGGGACCCGGTACCCGTACTCTATTGAGCCGGCCTCAGGGCCCCAGCCTACATCATCGATGTAGAGCCTGTCGCGGCGACTCTTGGTCATCCGGCCCACCGCGTATCCCTTGATCCCTTCGAAGTTTCCCTTCAAGAACTCGAAACCATCTTGCGATAGCCCCATGGTGGGCACCAACTATCGTGGAAATATCACGTCAGATGTCCTAGAGAGAGGACTTAGTCGTGGAGCCATCACTTGAGGTTAGCTTAAAGGGGTTAATCAGGACAAAGGAGACGAGGAGTTTATACTGGTTCGGCCCCTTACGGTGAAGGTAAAAGCCTAATCCAGTTGTATGTGGAATTGGTAGGGTTTTGATGAGCGGGGAGCGAATATGCTTGATCGGCTCTCGAATCTGTTGTTTCTTGTCCTAAGCCGTCGCCGGGTCGTCTCCTTATATACACGGGTCGACGCCCTGCGGCTTACAGAGTCCGGACCGGCTCATACAACATGTCCGGCTCAGTGACGTATCTTACATGCCTTTACAAGTTTTACATACATGGCAGTTTATGCTTATGGGCCTTAAGCCGCCCTCGGGTCTAGGCCCGCTACTAAGCCTATCTATGAACCGTCGTGCAACCTTGGGCTTTATAATCGATAACTCTTCAGGGGGATGACCCGGCCCCTCCTGGGCGGGTCATACCTAGTAGTTATATCCCCAACAGAACTGATCGAACTGAGTAGGCTCAACAAGAATGAGCGCTAATTGCAGATCCTCTCTGAGGCCACCCCTAAAGTGATAGATCATGCTCTTTTCATCAGGAACGTCCTGCCTTGCGAAGTGAGCAAGTTTCTAAAACTAGATGTTGTATTGATACACAGACATGCTTCCTTGCTTGAGATTGCGGAATTCCTCACACTTGCTTTCGACAACACTTGATGGAATATGATGAGCTTTAAAGCCCCGGCAGAAATCAGTCCGGGTAATCTCTCAACCCCCTCTGGAATCTTTGTATTGCCGATACCAATCAGCTGCTTGGTCCTTGAGCTGAAAAGAAGTGAACTTGACGTAGTCCTCAGGCCTGATATTGCTACATTCAAAATGCTTGCTGATGTCCACGAGCCAAATCATCGGCGTCCATGGCCTCGGCACAATTGCTGAAAGTCTTTGGCTAGTTTGCAAGGAACTGGTTGAGGGTAGCAAACTGAGGCTGATTGTTGAATTGCCCGTGACCTTGATTTCCTTGGTTGCCTTGGCCTTGGTTCCGCTCTTGCAAGAGTTGCAAAAGCACCTGAGTATTGGCGTTGGTGGCTACCATGATAGCTTGCCATGCCTCTGGAGGCGGAGGAGGTGGCGGAGGTGGAGGAGGTGGCAGAGGTGGAGGGTTTGCCTGATCCCCATTGTTGCAGCCTGGATTCAAACGCGTTGGAGGAGCCATCTTGAAGAGGGTGACATCCGTTAGAACCATGATAGACAGATAGACAAGCTGAATCAACGGATAGAAATTGCAACATATAGTCTTCACAATAGCCATTCGAACAAAGATTGAACGAATGAATTCCAAAGTTAACATTACACGACCATTAAGGTGAGAAGCCACTTAGATAAAGGTTGATGAATGAAACAACAAGGTACGACTGGAACAAATAAGTGGTAAGGATCACCCAATCACATACCAAATATCTGCCGGAAGAATAACTAAGAGCTACTTGAACTCCCACCTATTAACTCCCGAAACTTTTTGGTTATGCAATCTGGTGTTGGGGATACATGGAGGCACAATATATATCACACAACTAACAAGCCCTGTGCTCCAACTGTATCCATCCGTCAACACATAACCAAGAAAACTCCGAAAATCGTGTACCTCAACCTTAGAAAAGCATCTGTTATACGAGCTATGGCAATACTCCAGAACTCCCTCCCCGGTACTGGGTGGCGTCGAGGTTATCTCACCACTAACTGCATAAAAGAGATTTTCGATGTCGGTGAACTCAGGTATTCCAGAACTGCAACGATAAAATTGTGACGACAACACCTCGGAGCTCAACTCCCCGGGACACTACCACAACCCCTAAATGTCAGGAGGCACCAAGAACAATGTTCTCGTCACAAGAATATCGGAACGATTCCAAGATACCCGTGTGATCCTAAATTTTTTTACTGAAAAATGAGGAGTGGAAAGTCAAAACATCTACGTCAGGAGACCTCACCAGAGCGATGAAGGGGACTGAGGAGTAAAAAGAATCCTACTCTCCGATATATATAATCCTAAGACTCAAAACATTTTTGTTCTAGACTCAACAACATCAGCGATTCGATCAAGCAGGGGCTTCCTAAGTCGGGGATGGCTCTGATTCCAACTTGTAACGCCCAAGATGCGACTATATCTCCCACGTGTCGAGGCACGACTTAGAGCCATAACCGCATTTTTGTTTTGTCGCAAGAAGGGTCATATTCACACAATCCCATGTACAAGAACAAGGATAAATAAATAGTTGGCTTACAATCACCACGTCACACAATGAACAAATAATTCATACATCATTCAGAGTACACACATAGTCCGACTACGGACGGAACCAAATGAAAAGAAGATAACCCCAAATGCTAAATCCCGATCATCCCCAACTGGGCACCACTAATGATCATCCGGAAAGGAAACATAGTAACGGCCAAGGTCTTCGTCGAACTCCCACTTGAGTTCGGTGGTATCACCTGCACTGGTGTCATCGGCACGTGCAACTATTTTGGTAGTATCTGTGAGTCATGAGGACTCAGCAATTTCAAAACCCGCGAGATTAAGACCATTTAAGCTTATAGGTAGGATGAGGTTATGGTGGAGTTGCAGCAAGCACTAAGCAAATATGGTGGCTAACATGCGAGTACAAGAGTAAGATGAGAAACTACGCAACGGTCGTAAACTAGAAGTGATCAAGAAGTGATCCTGAACTACTTATGTTGAAACATAACCCCACTGTGTTCTCTTACCGAACCTTGTCGAAAAGATACCATCACGGTTACACACGCAGTTGGTGTATTTTAAATAAGTCAAGTGTCAAGTTCTCTACAACCGGATATTAACAAATTCTCATCTGCCACATAACCGCGGGCACGGCTCTCGAAAGTTTAAACCCTTCAGGGGTTTCCCAACTTAGCCCATGACAAGCTCATGATCCGCGGAGACAATCCTCCATCGCGAGACCCTCCGATCAGACTCGGAATCCCGGTGCACAAGACATTCCGACAATGGTAAAACAAGTCCAGCAAGACCTCCCAATGTGCCGACACCCTGATAGTAGCTGCGCGTATCTCGTCTCAGGCCACAATCGGATAGGTCAAGCTACGAGTAAAACCTATCCTCGAGTTTCCTCGTGGTGGCCCCGCAGGTTGCCCGGTTCGGACCAACACTCATGCGGAGCACTAGCTCGGGGGGTGTTGATTAAGTCCTCGGGTTAATTACTCCCTATGCAAAATTTTAGTTGTTATTAGGCAAATGGTAAAACCAATGTTGGGACTTGTTGGAAGAGTTTTATTCAAAGCGAACTATCAAGAGGGGCCCATAAACCCTCACCGTGTTAGGGACGCAAAATCAAGGAACATAACACCGGTATGACGAAAACTAAGGCGGCAAGAGTGGAACAAAACACCGAGCAAAAGGCCAAGCCTTCCACCCTTTACCAAGTATATAGATGCATTAATTAAATAAGAGATATTGTGATCTCCCAACATATCCATGTTCCAACATGGAACAACCTGCACTGCACCTGCAAGTAGCAACGCTATAAGAGGTGCTGAGCAAAAGCGGTAACATAGCCAAACAACGGTTTGCTAGGAAGGTGGGTTAGAGGCTTGACATGACAATATGGGAGGCTTGATAAACAAGTGGTAGGTAGCACGACATAGCGATAGAACAAACAACTAGCAAGCAAAGATAGAAGCGATATCGGAGGTAATGATCATCTTGCATGCAAAGTTCTCAGGGTTGTCGAAAGCTTGCTCCTCGTAAACGTACTCAACAAGATCCTCGTCCACAAACTCGTCTCCCAGCTCTACCCAAAGCAAGAACACAAGCAACGGAACAACAATCAATCATGGTGCAATGCACAAACAACATGATGCAAGACATGGCATGAAATGCAAGGTATGATGTGCAATGCATATGGGTACTCCGGAAGGGAAAAGGATGATTATGGCATCGACTTGGCAAACCAAGCATGCCATTGGAAAGGTTAGGAGATTTAGGTCGAAATCGATATAAGGATCACTGGAAACGGATGCACGGTTTGCAAATGACGAGGAAAACAAGAACGATGCAAAACTGCGCTTAACAACATCATAGCACTTAAGATGCATCATGAAACTACGCTATAGCACTCCAACAAAGCAACAAGGCACATGGCAATGAGGTACAAATGACGCTCTACAAAACATGAACACCGAGCTCCAGCTAGAACTCACTAGAACAAGCCTAAAATAGCATGGCCAAAATGCAAATGATAACAGCTTCACGGACTTTGTGAAAATACTAAACATGGCATAAACAGATTCATGATAGCAACTTTGCAAGCTCAAGCCACTCACCACTAAGCATTTCATGGCATCACAAGGTAACCAACAGTAAGAAGACACATTTATGAAGCTAAAAATGGCAGTAGAAAGTTCATAGGGTGCATGGATCACTAGCAAAACACATGGCAAAAATGCACTTCCTGTTAACAAACTGACAGCAACGACATTTAGCAAAAGTAGAGCATGATAATGACAAGCTACACTACTCCATAATTACAACCAGAGGAATGAACGGATAGAGCACCACCATATCTTCAAAACACTCTTACTTAACTTCATCAAAAATCCATGGATCTACTTGTGGCAACAAGTCAACATAGCAACATAATGTAACAGGAAAAGTCTTGGCAGAAATACTAAGTGTCTGAAATCAGCAACAACATATGGCCTACTTTGCATGCTTGTGCTAGTCACCACAGAGCTCATAAAAATACAAGGCTTGCACCACTGTAAAGATGGCATAAAGGTGCTCCTAAAACATGTAGACATGATGCTCAGAGGACGCACACACAAAATGCTATGAAAATGACAGCAGACAACATCATATAACACTTTTGCAACGAAGATTAAGGCATCAATATGGACAGTAACATGCATGCAAATGGCACTAGTATGTAGAGCATCACGAGATGAACATTTTGATATATCATAGCGCAAATCGGAGCTATGGGCACGGAGATATGGCATGATGAAGGGGCACACATAATGTCACAAGAAAAAGGACTTAGAGAAGAAATCGACCTCCGCATCTAGGGTTCGTTCGGGCGCAGAATTCGAGGCGGTGGCGGATCTCGCCGGAGTCGAGGCGGCGACAGCCGGAGTTGGTCGGAGAGGACCGGCAAAGGTCGGGAACGGCCAGATCCGGTGCGGGCACGTCGGATCCGAAGAGGGCGACGGCGGGCGCGGCTCCGGTGGACGTCGGGCAGCAGGCGCGGGCGGCGAGGCGCGTGGTGGTTGGCGGCGGCGAGGAGGCGGCGGACGGCGCCGGGTGGTGGCGAGGAGGTGGTGGACGGCGCCAGGCGGTGGCGGCCCACACGGGCCAGGAGGGCCCCGCGCGGGCCTGGCGGGACCGGCGGCGGTGGGAGCGGGCGGACGCCACGTGGCACGCTACGATTGGTGCGGGCGGCGGCGGACGCATCCGACAAGGACGGACATGTCCGACGGCGCGGAGGTGGTGGTGGCTAGGGTTTTATCCGCAATTTCGGGGGAGAGGGTCTTTTTATAGATAGGGGAGCTAGGAGAGTCCAAATGAGGTGCGGTTTTCGCCCACACGATTGTGATCCAACGACGGAGAGCATTGAGGGGGTTTAGATGGGCTAGTGGGCTGTTGTGGAGTGGTGTTGGGCTGCAATGAGAGAGGGGTTTTTGCGGTTACCCGGTTAACCGTTGGGGCATCAAACAGCCTCCAAATGGAACGAAATTTGACAGGCGGCCTACCGTTGATATACCAAGGCCACTCGACAAATCTCGGCCCATTCCGAGAACGTTTTTCTCCTACTCATGAAACAAGATTTGAGAGGTGCAATGGGTGCATGTGGGAGTGTCGGATTCCAAAACGGACAATGGGAAAAAGGCCGGATGCATGAGACGAACACGAATGCAAATGAGATGCACATGATGACATGAGATGAAACGCATGACATGAATACAATGCAAAAACGAGGATAAAACCCAACCACGAAGGATATAACATATTACATAGCCGGAAATGGCAAGAGTTGGAGTTACAATTATGGAATGTTACATCCGGGGCGTAACTTTTTGATTCGTGTTTCCTTGCCTGAGTAGGTTTCGGGAAAAAAAAGAGTCTGGAGACCCCTGGTCAGTTTTTAGGCCAAAATTTTGGCAGGCGAAAATATTTTTCCCTATCATGTTTTTAGGCTTTTTGAGTCTTTTAAGACACTCGCCATGGTGATTTTTTGTCGCACCTTTTCATCATAGCTGCCCAAATTTCCAAAAAAAAATAGTCAAAAAAATTTCGTGCCTATCCTGTCAAAAAAAAGAGAGCGGAAAAATTCCCAGAGTGTGTTTTTCCCTTGTTTACATGCCACATCGTGATTTTGTTAGTGTTCTAGGCTCGCGTCTCTAGTACGGTCTAGCCTAGGACCAGCACAATACCGTCGTCGAGCATTTATTGAATTTGGATCTCTAAACTGATTATTGCTGACCCTTTTTGCTACCATATTATAAGCCTTCCCAGCTCCACATACATCTACGTCATGCGTTTTACTCTCCCTGGTAATCGCTCTATCCAAGCTTTGAGAGTTTTGACTACAACGGTTGCCGATCACCACCTGCTGTTGGGTAAGAACTGTTAAGAATTTGAGATTTGCTTGACGGGTTTGTGACACACTGCCACTTTCTACTAGTCTGTAGGATCATATTCTTGTGTGTTTCTATTGCTGCTAACCATGGTAGGACCACAAGCCGACGAGATTGACTAGGGGAACATGACGAAAAAGGTGCTTCATGATAAATTTCAGCAAATGTTGAGTCAACAGGTGGAAGGCGTCATGGCCACCTTTGGAAAGGCACTGGAGAGGATTGATGACGTTGAGAAGACAATTGACACCAAGTTGGACGCCAAGTTCGATGAAGTACTCGTGCTTCTTCCACAACCACCGCCCGCTGCACCTGTCGCACCTCTACATCATCATCATCATCATCATCATCATCATCATCAACAACAACAACAACATCGCCTTCCAAATCAAGCAGGACGAGCATTGCGCGTTCCCTTTGAGCCTGGTCAAAATTCTGGTGCTGTTGTACCTACTTTTGATACTTCTGTAGCTCCTGCTGCTACTGCAGAGGTGGAGGTGGAGGACCATTATGAGGATGAGGTTGATCAAAATCAGTACTACGTGCAACCACCAGCACCACCACCACCAGTCGTCCTCATGCATATCATCGCAACGGTAGGGCTGCACCACCACCTAAGGTACGAGATCATGACCATCTTCCTAAACTAAAATTGAATATACCCCCTTTTGGGGGTAGATATGTTCCTGATATATATATCTTACTTGGGAGTTAGAAACTGAACAACGTTTTACATGTTTACAATATCCTGAGGAGAGACGTGTTCCTACTGCTGTTTATGCTTTCACTAGTTTTGCATGTGTTTGGTGGTATGAACATTGTAGATTATATCCTATTCCAGCTACTTGGGCTACTTTCAAAACTACTATGCGTACTCGTTGGGTTCCATCATATTATCAACGTGAATTACTTCAAAAATTGCTGCGCTTAAGACAAGGAAAACATTATGTAGAAGAATATTATCATGAATTACAAACTGGAATGATTAGATGTGGTATTGTTGAGGATAATGAAGTTATGCTTGCATGTTTTATGGGTGGATTAAATAAAGAGATTCATACCATTCTAGAGTATAAGGAGTATAATAATATCACTCATTTATTCCATCTTGCTGGCAAAGCTGAACATGAAGTGTAGGACCGACAAGCATTGGCGTGAACTAACTTTTCTGCAGGTCGACCTTCATCATGGACACCGCGTGCATCCTCTACTCCCACACGTCCTACTGCAGCACCACTGACTTCAGCCACCAATTCCAACCGAGATACAAGAAAACAAGCACCACCACCACCATCTGCCAGGAGCACACCTTCCAGTTCCGCACAAAGCTCTTCTCCATCCATGGCATCAACAGGGTAAACACATGATATAATTTGTCGTCGTTGCAAGGGTGGAGGTCATTATGCGAGAGAATGCCCATCTAAGCATGTGATGATTGCTACTGACGATGGTGGGTATGAGTCCGCTAGTGACTATGATGAGGAGACTTTGGCTCTTATTACAAGTGAAGAACATGGTGGAGATGATTTTGATCATGAGACACAATACATGGATCCTGAAGACGTTGACAGGTATGAATGTTTAGTTTCTCAACGTGTTTTGAGTGTGTAGGTCACACAAGCTGAGCAAAATCAGAGGCATAATTTGTTCCATACAAAGGGAGTTGTGAAGGAACGTTATGTTCGCGTCATCATAGATGGAGGGAGCTGCAACAACTTGGCTAGCATGGAGATGGTGGAGAAGCTATCCCTCACCACAAGACCACATCCACATCCTTACTACATCCAATGGTTCAACAATAGCGGCAAGGTTAAGGTAACACATACTGTTCGTGTGCATTTTAGTATCTATACATATGATGATTATGTTGATTGTGATGTGGTACCTATGCAGCATATTCCTTATTACTTGGTAGACCATGGAAATTTGATAAAAAAAATCTATACACCATGGTAGAAACAATCATTATACTCTTGTTCATAAGGATAAAATATTACTCTGCTTCCTATGACTCCTAATTCCATTTTGAAAGATGATATTAATAGAGCTAATAAAGCAAAACGGGAGAAAAATAAGAGTGAAAATCAGATTGTGACAAAAGAATTTGAGTAACAAACGAAGCCTAATAATAAACCATCTAGTGTTGCTTCTGAAATTAAATTGAAAAGTGCATGTTTACTTGCCACCAAATCTGATATTGATGATCTAGATGTCAGCAAATCTGTTTGCTATGCTTTTGTGTGCAAAGAGGCATTATTTTCTTATGAGGATGTACCTTCCTCTTTGCCTCCTGCTGTCACTAACATTTTGCAGGAGTTCGCTGACGTCTTTCCACAAGACGTGCTACCAGGATTACCACCTATTCGAGGGATTGAGCATCAGGTTGACTTAATTCTCGGTGCCTCTCTGCCAAACCGTGCGCCATACTGTACCAATCCAGAGGAGACGAAGGAGATTATGCATCAAGTACAAGACCTGCTCGACAAAGGTTATATACGCGAATCTCTTAGTCCTTGTGTTGTTCCTATTATACTAGTGCCAAAAAGGGATGGTACGTCGCGTATGTGTGTTGATTGTAGAGGCATTAATAATATTATTATTTGTTATTGTCATCCTATTCCTAGGCTAGCTGACATGCTTGATGAATTGAGTGGCTCTACAATATTCTCCAAAGTTGATTTGCATAGTGGATACCATCAAATTCATATGAAATAGGGAGATGAATGGAAAACATCACTTAAAACTAAGTTTGGATTATATGAGTGGTTAGGTATGCCTTTTGGGTTAACTAATGCACCTAGTACTTTCATGAGATTAATGAATGAAGTTTTACATGCTTTCATTGGATGATTTGTGGTAGTCTATTTTGATGATATACTGATTTATAGCAGATCTTTGGAGGAACATTTGGAACATTTACATGATGTTTTTATTGCTCTATGTGATGCATGTTTGTTTGGTAACCTTGGGAAGTGCACCTTTTGCACCGACCAAGTATCTTTTCTTGGCTTGTTACTCCACAGAGAATTGAAGTTGATAAAGCCAAGATTGAAGCTATTGAGAGTTGGCCGCAGCCCAAAACGGTCACACAAGTGAGGAGTTTTCTTGGCCTCGTTGGATTCTATAGGCGTTTTGTGAGAGATTTCAGCACCATTGTTGCACCTCTCAACGAGCTTACAAAGAAGGATGTGCATTTTGTTTGGGGTATCGCATAGGAAGAAGCCTTCACGGTATTGAAAGATAAGTTGACACATGCTCCTTTACTCCAACTTCCTTATTTTAATAAGACTTTTGAGCTTGAATGTGATGCTAGTGGAATTGGATTAGGAAGTGTGTTATTACAAGATGGCAAACTTGTTGCATACTTTTCTGAAAAATTGAGTGGGCCTAGTCTGAATTATTCTACTTATGATAAATAATTATATGCTCTTGTTCGGACTTTAGAAACATGACAACATTATTTATGGCCCAAAGAATTTGTTATACATTCTGATCATGAATCTTTGGAACATTTTAAAAGTCAAGCTAAACTAAATCATAGACATGCTAAATGGGTTGAATTCATTGAGACTTTCCCTTATGTCATTAAACACAAGAAGGGTAAAGAAAATGTTATTGCTGATGCATTGTCTCGTCGCTATACCATGCTTTCACAACTTGACTTCAAAATATTTTGTTTGGAGACTTTCAAAGATCAATATGTGCAAGATGTTGATTTTAAAGATGTAATGCAGAATTGTAAAGAAGGAAGAACGTGGAACAAGGTCGTCGTTAATGATGGATTTGTGTCCCGTGCTAACAAGCTATGCATTCCAACTAGCTCTGTTCGTCTTTTGTTGTTGCAGGAGGCGCATGGACGAGGATTAATGGGACACTTTGGCATTAAGAAGACGGAGGACGTACTTGCTACACATTTCTTTTGGCCAAAGATGAAACGAGATGTTGAGCGTTTTGTTACTCGCTGCACTACATGCCAAAAAGCTAAGTCACGACTCAATCCTCATGGTTTATATATACCTTTGCTTGTACCTAGTGTTCCTTGGGAGGATATATCTATGGACTTTGTTTTAGGTTTACCTCGAACAAAGAAGGGGAGGGATAGCATATTTGTTGTCGTGGATAGATTCTCAGAAATGGCACACTTTATACCATGTCATAAAAGCGATGATGCTATTAATGTTGCTGATTTGTTCTTTCGTGAAATTATTCGCTTGCATGGTGTGCCAAATACTATTTGTTTCAGATCGTGATACTAAATTTCTTAGCCACTTTTGGAGATGTTTATGGGCTAAGTTGGGGACTAAACTGTTTTTTAGTACTACTTGTCACCCCCAAACTGATGGACAAACTGAAGTAGTCAATAGAACATTGTCTACTATGCTTAGGGTTGTTTTGAAGAATAATAGTAAAATGTGGGAAGAATGCTTGCCTCATATTGAATTTTCTTATAATCGTTCATTGCATTCTACTACTAAGATGTTCCCTTTTGAAATTGTGTGGTTTCCTACCTCGTGCACCTATTGATTTGTTGCCTCTTCCATCTTTGGAGAAGGTTAATTTTGATGCTAAAGAACGTGTTGAATTGATTTCAAAAATGCATGAGTTAACTAAGGAAAACATTGAGCGTATGAATGCTAAATATAAACTTGCTAGAGATAAGGGTAAAAAACATGTTGTGTTTGCACCTGGAGATCTTGTTTGGTTACATTTGCGTAAGGATAGATTTCATAATTTGCACAAATCAAAGCTAATGCCATGTGTTGATGGTCCTTTTAAGGTGTTAGAGAAAATAAATGATAATGCATATAAACTTGAGCCGCCTGCAGATTTGAGGTTAGCACTTTTAACATTGCAGATTTGAAGCCTTATTTGGGTGAGGAAGATGAGCTTCCATCGAGGACGACTTCATTTCAAGAAGGGGAGGATGATGAGGACATCAATACCATTGTTACACCCATAGCCCCTGCTGCTATACATAGTGGACCAATTACTAGAGCTCACGCACGCCAATTGAATTACGATTCTAACGTTCATTTCGTTTCTTGGTAAAGATTCTAATGTTCATGAGAATATGATGTTGCCTAAATTGGATACATTTGTTTTGATTACAAATAAAGGGTCTAGCTTGGACAAGAAAGATGAACCTTGGAGCAAGTTCAAGCATGGACATGATGGCATGCGCAAGGGGAACAAGCACGGAGTTACAAGTGATGATTCCGGGACTTTGAAGCCACCATAATGAGTGCATGAAGCCTTGGACGAAATATATAAGATGTCACTTCATAAATTTCGTCCAGAGACTATTCTAGGTGTTGTGTCACCTTATTTTTGGGCCAAGCCCATGTAATTTTGAAATACTTGATTATAGGTTGTTTTTAGAGTTCGTATGTGTGGGGAAACAAGAGTTAAGGTTGGTTTCGGACCCCTCCTCCAAGGGCCACGAAATTCCCCCCTCTTTCCTCCATATAAACAACCCTTACTTTGGGTTTTGTTTAGATTAAAAGTTCGCCATAGCTGCAACTTTGCGTACTTCATTTGTGTTCAACGACCAGACCAAGACGTCACAGAACCCCCACCTTGATCAATAAAGCTTTCATCTTGTATTCGCAATATCCAGATTCCAATCTCAGTTTCTTGCTTGTTCTTCGTTTGCTTGCAGGAAATAGACCCTCGTGGTCAGGTTGATCGTGCTCCAGCATGGTCAATAACCTCTCAGAGTTGGTTTAGCGACTGCTAAGGCACGACGTCCTCGCACGTTCGTAGTCGGGTCGCCAAAGTCTATTCCACCGAAACGATAATCACCTTCTCATCGAAAGACGTGACACCTTTGTCTCTATCAAATCTCCTATAGGAGTGGTAGATGAGCAAAGCTCCCTCTAGATGTCTCATATACTCTGCTAACCCTAACAAATGTCCTAGACATGGAATATATAGGCAGCTTGGGGCGAGGGACGAGTTGGAGGGCAAAACAGGAAACTCCATGGTTGAATCATGGGAGGGTCGTTTGCACGGGCTAAGTTGGCCCCGTGCGCATGGGGGTCCCGTGGGCACGGTACACGCCCGTGCGCAAGGGGTAGCTACATCGGCGAGGCCCATGGACATGGGGTCTAAAGGCCCTTGTGCACAGGGTGTGCATCTTCACTTCTAGTAGCTCTCTGGGTAGCCCATGTGATAGAGGCGAAAGTGTTCCGATCTTTCGATGAGATGATAACTATCGATTTGGTGGAGTCGACTTTGACGATCTGACTACAAACGTGCACGACGTTGCGCCTTAGCAATCACTAAACCAATCTCCTGATGTTACCGACGATTGGAGAAGCACGACCAGCCTGACCACGAAGGTCTATTCCTGCATGCAATCGAAGAACAAGCAAGAATATGATAATGCAATCTGAATATTGTGAATATAGATGAAGTATTGATAAAGGTGGGGATCCGAAAGCGGTTTTGGTCTGGTCGTTGGACACAAACGAAGTACACGAAGTTGCGTTGGCTAACTTTTAACTAAACAAATCCCACGGGAAAAGCTACTAGATGGATCTACTTATATAGGAGCAAGGGGTGGCGGCCAAGGAGGTAGGAGGACGTCCCAAGGCAGCCTAAAACTAACCCTAGGTCGTACAAGGCTCATGGGCCCAAGTGGAGGTGATGCAACACTTTTGGACTTGTAGTTTGACTCGGATTCTGCTGCAGCATCAGATTGTTTTGTTGATAACTCAACGCTCCAGATGAATTTTAAGGCGAATCCAATTTTGTTGGAAAGAGCACGAAATCTACTTTCCAACAAAAAATAATCACTCGATTCAGAGTCCGTATGAAATAGTTGTTGGCGTTTTGAGTCAGGTATGTCTATGCAGTCCAAATCTGAATCCAGAACGTGAGAGACTTGGACTCTATCTTCTCTTGGCCCAAAAGTGGCGTGAGAAGACCTTTTGAATATCACATAAACTTCTCTTTTTCCCTTATCTTCATACGTGGATTGTACAAATGTCCCAGACACCTGCAATTAAACATGACAAAAAAGTTTGTGAAGTATCTTTGTCTTGGATGATATAAATAAATTATTGCATAGTTTGCATTAGAAATAACCTCACAAATATACATCTATGTAATGTTTTTGGTCTTATCCAAGGTAGGCATGTCCTCATCATCCTCCCCTTCTTCAAAACAAAGCCATCCTCGACGTTGCTTAATGTGAAATGTTGCTAACAAAAGAGACAAGGTGTACATGTTGTATATGTATATGTCATCCATTTTTACTTCCCTTGGTTTTTGCACATATGACACATGTATACATGAGTAACTTTCATAGTTCATAAAATCTGAAACCAAAATATTATCACAAGAAGTAGAAGGCATGAAAATATTGCAACTCAGTTTGCATATATAACTGAAGCTCTTATTCATTTCAAAAGGTTGACAATGTTCATCATTAAACCATCCCATCATTGGTGAATAAACCTTATTTGGATCAAATTTACATGCTACAACATGCTTAAATAAGCAAACATGCAATAAGTCATTTGACACAAAATCATCACCAAGATTAGAGGTCATATCAAAATGATTAAACATTGGTTCTTTTGCATCAACAGTTAATTCAATGGGTGCACTCAAAATTATTGGTATTTTAGTTGTTTGATCACATGGCACATTCATGATAGTAACACAATTCTCTAAAATAGCCGGTGTGCTCAAATCAATAGGTAATTCAACACATGATGTATTCAAGTTAACTAGGCATGCATCATTCTCATGTGAAAGTGGAAAATCTATACCTTTTTCATTACCTCTTATGATCAACTCAAACGATGTAGGCACTCTTGGTGGTGATGTGTCACATGGTGGAGATGATGTAGTCCTCGCAACAACGGATGTGGTTGTCATAGTATTCCTAGTAGCTGAAGAAACATCTGTATCAACTCTTGGAATGTGCACCGCGCGCTTGTTCTCCTCATGGGCAACACATCGTTTTATTTCCTGTTCAGCTTTGCAAGCAAGACAAAACAAATGGTCCATAGGATAACACTCTTCATGAATTAGTATCTCTTGAACATCTCGGTTTAATCCTCCCCAAAATCTATCCATAAAATCTTCTTCACTTTCTTCTAAAAATGAGTGCAACAATGTAGATTGTAAATCATCATAATATTTTATTACCGTGTCAGTGCCTTGTTTTAAATGTTGTAATTTTTTAATCATTCCACGAGTATAATAAACATCAACAATCTATCTCTCATGACAAGTCTTAAACCATCCCAAGTAGTAGGTATAAAATTATGGTTTAACCGACAATATTCACTCCACCAAACTAAAGCAAAGCTACTGAAAGTACTAACCGCGGCTTGAAATTTTCCACGCTCATCAAAATTATGGGAAGCAAAAATAGCATTTATTTTGTACTCCCATTCAATATATAAATCAGGCTTAAAATGACCAGTAAATGGTGGCATGGAAACATTAACTTGATTATGTGCATTCTTATGTTGTTGCTCCTCTTGTGACGGTTGTTGTATTTTCTTAGGTGATGGCAAATCTCCCATGATCGATGAAGCCCAAGAACTAACAACTCCGGAACCTGCCATAGTTAGTAGAAAACGAGAAACAAAATCCGAGAATAATGTCCTATGAACTACTAGGATGTGGCGGTAAAACGCTCACAGTATAGCAAATATCAATATCTTACAAGTTCTTACCATGCAGTAGGTGGTGACAGGCAACCAGTGGTGTCAAATAACTCCGAAGATTGAGTATAGCGATTGTTAGGGGAACGTACGTATACTCGGTGTAGAAATATGTGGAGCTTGGAAGGCTTAAGTATATGGTAGCAAAAGATTAGCAATAATCAATTCAGAGATGCAATGTTGAATAGACGCTCAACGATAATATTGTGCTGGTCCTAGGCTAGACCCGACTAGAGATGCGAGCCTAGAACACTAATGAGGTCACAGCGTAGGACGACTAGCATCAATAAAGGATACGAATAGCTCTGGACAACAAGATATAAGTGAAGATCACAACGGCGGTAAAGATAATAATGTGAAACAAGCGTCAAGTAGGATATATCAATAACTTTCTCTCCAACTTTTCTAGAGAAAAGTTTGTGTCAATTTTCTGATATTTTTTCTTAAGAATGGCACTGACTCAAGCTTTTAAACGCAAAAAGAACCGCTTAATTCCAAGACGATATGAGGAGTAAAAAAAAAATCTAAAACTGGTCTAAAAAACTGGAACAAGCCGTGTTTGCGAACTTCAGAGGGCAAAAAGATTTATTTAGAAGCCGATTTTGAGGTGTCAAATATTGAACTAGCTTTTGCAACTATTTAGATGCGGCTCATAGCCAGCTTTTATTTAAGTACTCGCGGAGCCAAAACGGACTTCGTATGAGGAAGTTATGTCTGTTTTACTGAACAATGCACAAAACAGATTCTAATCCGAATTCAACTACGAGATTAAGTCTAGATAGATCCGAATTTTGTTTTTTTTCTTCTCTCTTTTTTCCCTCACACTTTTTTCTTTTACTTTCTCTTTTTTTCTCTGTCTTTTTTCTCTCTCCCTCTTTCCAAAACAAACTAGATAAGATGCAGATTGGATCAAGCGAAGATGTGAACGATCTCAACTATGATTATGACAATGAACGGTGGGTAGCATGTGGTAGAAATTGATGGATGGGTGGTGGATAACAGAAGGGATAACGATGCAGCGGCGGCGTGACTAATGTGAATAGAACTCGAAACTCTAAATGAACTAGACACTAAGACCAGCAACTCGACACGACGATGCAACCGATAATTTAACTATGCAAGCAATGAAAAGAAAATTGCAAAGGCTCATACTGGCTTGGACATATGATGAATAGATCTAACTTTTTGTGGCTTTTTCTTAGACAATAGGTAAGAAAATAAATCTAATCTATGAAAATTTGGAAATTTTCACCGAGCAATTTGAAAACTGATACCACTTGATAGAGGCGAAGGTGTCCCGATTTTTCGATGAGATGGTAACTATCGATTTGGTCGAGTCGACTTTGACAACCCGACTACAAACGTGCACGACGTTGCGCCTTAGCAATCGCTAAACCAATCTCATAAGGTTACCGACGATGCTAGAAGCACGATCAGCCTGACCACGAAGGTCTATTCCTGCATGCAATTGGAGAATAAGTAAGAATATGATAATGCAGTCTGAATATTGCGAATATAGATGAAGTATTGATAAAGGTGGGGATCCGAAAGCGGCCTTGGTCTGGTTGTTGGACACAAACGAAGTACACGAAGTTGCGTTGGCTAACTTTTAACTAAACAAATCCCATGGAAAAAGTTACTAAATGTATCTACTTATATAGGAGCAAGGAGTGGCGGCCAAGGAGGTGGGAGGACGTCCCAAGACAGCCTAAAACTAACCCTAGGTCGTACAAGGCTCATGGGCCCACGTGGAGGTGATGCATCACCTTTGGACTTGTAGTTTGACTTGGATTCTGTTGCAGCGTCAGATTGTCTCGTCGATAACTCAATGCTCCAGACGAATTTTAAGGTGAATCCAATTTTGTTGGAAAGATCACGAAATCTACTTTCCAACAAAAAAAGAATCACTCAATTCGGGTTATTGGTGTTTTGAGTCAGGTATGCTTGTGCAGTTCGAATCTGAATTCAGAACGTGAGAGACTTGGACTCTATCTTCTCTTAGGTTAAAAGTGATGTGAGAAGACCTTTTAAACAACACCTAAACTTCTCTTTTCCCCTTATCTTCATATGTGGACTGTACTAACGTCCCAGACACCTACAATTAAACATGACACAAAAGTTTGTGAAATATCTTTGTCCTGGATGACATAAATAAATTATTGTATAGTTTGCATTAGAAACACCTCACAAATATACATATATGCAATATTTTTGGTCGTATCCAAGGTAGTCATGTCCTCATCACTATGGGCACGGGGTCTAGGAGACCCATGCGCACGGGGGCACCTAGGAGGTGTTGCCTTCTTTTTATGGGCCCTCCTTCTTTCCTATGGCCTTGGCATCCTTTTCCTAGGTTTTGGGGATGTTCCTTAGCTGCCTGATGGGTGTAATCCTTGTACCTAATGACACATAACATTCTTTGGTGAGGTAGCATCCAAATTTCATCCATATCCATATCCATATCAATCTCATAAAGGAGTGAGTTCACCTCGTTTCCGATTGCACGTACGCGAGCTCTTGTCAAAGGTTCTCGTGGTGCTTGATAGTCGGTGTAGTGTCCATGGGATGATCGAATGATGCTCCGCATCAGGTTATACATAGGTCAGTTACATCTAATGGTAAACAAGTTCGGGATTGCTTCTAAGTCTTGGAGTAATGCACCAAGTCTTCGAAGAATTCCATTTTGATTCTTCTAGGAGGCCGACGAATGTGCCCATTGACTAATTATTTGGTGGTCCTTGACCCGACCCATGTGTGCGGGATTCAACGTGGCTACCACCCCTTATTCAGAACACCATCACGAAATGATCGACATCTTCGTCAAAAAGCATCTCCTCTATGTCAGAATCATCCGACTCTAACAACGACGAAGAACTTCGATCATCCATGTAAAAAAATAATCAGTGATTTAATATAACATATCTCTCATCACCTAAAATTAAAATGAGAAACCGCTAGAAAGATTGTCTTTGGCAGGTAGCAAATCCGCACAACCGAGATCTCTTTCGCACCGTCGGCCAAAAGCAAACCTACCATCCCTACTTCCCCACGGCTCCAAACCTACGGCAGATGCAAAGACAATTTCGTGGCTCAATCGCTGCCGGAGCAGTCGGATCTGCCCGCAACGAGGCCCCGCGCAAAGCTCTGAGACATATTCATGGTGGCGGCCATGCTCCTGCGGTAAAGATCGGCAACCCCAAGCTTTAAAATTGGTGGAGAAGATGCGGGTGGAACTATTCGACAGTGTAGCATGGCCCATGGCAGCAAGAATCCGCGACGAGATGCGGTGGCTGCGAAATGCTGGGCGCGAGCTAGAACGTCCGTAAGATGGAGAAATTAGTAAAATGAAGAGAGAAGATGGACATATAAGGTGGGAGGGCCGAAATATACAGCTTTCCTCCTTTTCTTTTTCAGAACAGGCCGTTTTACGGAATCTAAGACGATTTTTCTCTGAAAAAAGATGCTGAACGACGAATGAAAATCCGGGACACAGGCAACGAGTTTGTCCGCTCAACGACCCGCCCAGAAGCTCAGAGGGGACCGACTGACCGAGAAGGTAGAGTAAAAAAGAAGCCCTAGCTCCGACGCCGGCGACGGGATGAGGTCCGGAGGCGCCGCCGAGGTGATAGATCTCTCCAGCGACGACGACGGGGAGTCCCTCCCCTTTCCCAGCACCAGCGCCGTCACCGTCGCCCCCTCCTCCACCCGCGATGTCAAGCCGTACGAGCTCGCCGATGTGAAGCCCCTGCTTTACCCGATCCAGCCCCCAGGCTGCTTTGCGCTCGTGCCCGTCAAGGACGAGGACCCCGTGCCCTTGCCACTCGCCGCCAAAGCCCCCAGGGTCCTCCCCCCGCCGCGCCTCTGCCGCCAATTCTGGAAGTCCGGCGAGTATGTTGTAGCCCGCCGCAACCCTGACGCCGATGCCCCTGGTATGCTGACTGCAGAAATCTCGGCGACACGTCCCTTGTTTCTACTTTTTTTTTACTATGACCCATTTCCTTTTGATTTCGGTGTTTGTGATTTGGTGGTGTGCAGGCGGGCGGAATCGGCTGAGGATCAATCCAAAGTTCCTGCACTCAAATGCTACTTCTCACAAGTGGGCATTTGGCGGTATGAGAATGAACTAATCTTAGAAAATAACTCCATCTCGAGAAATTGACTCATTTGGTTCACAAATTCTTTCATACACTTAATGGCCTCCCAGTCTTTGTTAAATGCAGTTTTTTTAGCAAGATAAGAGTTCATACGCATAATGGCGTCCCAGTTTCTGTTGAATGCAGTTTTGTAGTAACAACTTGTCTTGTCAGTTGTCAGCTTGTCATTTATGTATTTAACTATCATGGGTTAATTCTCTTCCTCACTGCCACTTTATTTCCGGTTGTAAACATGTAATGGGAAGTTTAAAAAATTGCATGTTAGCAGTAAATATAGTAAAACAGTGGCTTCTAAATGGCTTACTCACTTAATTAAAACAAAAAGGACCTGAGACGTATGTTGAGAATTGTCATCTGAATTTTTGTCTGCCGCATACAAGGTGGCCTAGCCCATTTGTCCTTACAATCTGGGCATAAATGTCCCTCTCGATCTCAGAATCTTGTATTATAAACACTTGATCCACTGTTTACATAACTTTTGTAAGTACACGCTTGAATCATTGTGTAAATACTAGCACTTCGAAAACCAATCTAGGACATTATCGCGGTTTCTACTTGTTTTTGGGGTTAAATTCAAGCATATCTAACCTGATCCTAACCCACTTTCTTGTGTGTATAATGGACACACTTTGCTTTGCATCATATGGTACTTTCTCTTCATTATTTGTATCCAGTGTTGACTTCGTTAATTTTTGCAGCCATTGCTGAGCTTCTTGATAACGCTATTGATGAGGTATTTTCCGTATTTGACGATGCTCAATTAACTCCATCCTAAAAGGAAAAATAGATCAACATGAATGCTATGTATTGTTTATTTGGTTGTGTATTTTCTGTCAGGTGAATAATGGGGCAACATTTGTTCGTGTTAATAAATTCACAAACCCACGGGATGGTAGTCCCTCATTGTTGGTTCAAGGTTTGCAGCTTCAATATGACAAATAAATGTGTAACTATTCAGTTGGTAGAAACATTCAATAATGACCTTGGGGTGTTCTGTATGGCCAAGATGATGGAGGGGGGATGGATCCAGATGCACTGCGATGTTGCATGAGCTTTGGATTTTCAGATAAGCAGTCTGATGCTTTCATCGGGCAATGTATGTTCTTTGTGCCTTTTTTCCTATTTCCATGCGAGATCATCAATATCTTAAAGTCTTGCTATTGGATTCATTGTTGCCTGTTTGTCAGATGGCAATGGTTTCAAAACAAGCACAATGAGGCTTGGAGCGGATGTGATTGTTTTTACACAGAACCAAAAAAACTGGTATTTCTCCTTTGCACTCATTTAATCTAGGAGTCCAGTTCTTCACAATTACACCCTCTGTTCATAAATATAAGACGTTTTGGCAGTTCATTTTAAACTGCCAAAGCGTCTTACATTTAGAAACAGAGGTGGTATATCAGAACAAACATTTTGTGGTGTTACTTGCCACCTTGGTCGTTGGTTTCAAAAGTAACTCTTAGGGAAAGTACACTAAAATTTTCAAGAGTATTGTGCAGGAATGGATCTGAAAAATGGTGAAATATTTATTGAAAGTATTTCTAAGTGTTAATACGGCCTTTTGCAATGCTTTTGAATAAAATGTCCGTATGGGGGTAATTTTCACCTTTTGTGTTACATGGAAACAATCAAACATGTATCACTCTAATGTCTAATCTAATCTCATATGGCGACTGTTCATTTGTTATATTATTTGTTGCATGTTCCTTGTCAGACACACACTCATGCTTCACTGTAACGCTGCCACCACATGAGTTATCATTCGGTTATGTTGCTTAAAATATAATCATACCTCTCAATTCCTCTGTTGCCTCAGTAAAATGTCTGGCCACCCAGTTCATGTATCAATTCAAGCAATTTGTTGCTTTTTTTTAGGACACCGACAAGAAGTATTGGTCTTCTTTCTTACACATTTCTGATGGAAACAGGCTGCGATGATGTATTGGTGCCAACAGTAAGTTTGATGCTTTCTTTGTAAGCTGATGTCAAGTTCTGGAAATTTTAGTTAGCTGGGCTCTGAGCTATGTTGTAGTTTTACTTGTTCCCTTGCCCCATTGTCTCTTGCAGGTAGACTACCAATACGATCTTACAACTGCTTCATATACTCAGCTGTTACGTCATAATCAGAAACTCTTCTCTTCTAATTTGGCGATCCTTTCGAAATGGTCCCCTTTTGCTAGTGAAGCTGAGTTGCTTAAACAAGTATGTAAACTAGCATTTTATTGTTTTGGCATATTTCTGGCAACCTGTTGAATGGTGCTAACAATCATATAAAGATGAGTATACTATGTAAAGAAAGAGTTCGCAGATGCTTTTGGAAATTAAGAGGTTTGACAGATTAACCAATAGCCTGTATAGATGAAATGGTTTAGAAAGATGGTCCGTCTTCTTTTGTAGGAAAGAGACCTGCATGTGAAGGTGCTTATGGAACTGTTGAAGTCTTTTGCCCCCCATAATAGACTTGCATAGTGATTTTCTAATTCTTAAAAATCAATTATATGTTCTCTATCATGCTATGTAATATTATATGTGTATTATATTCTTTATTTATCGCAAAAGGTTAATTGATGCATGTATAGTTTATCTGTAAATTAAGCCAAATGGTTTTCCTAGTTCCCATCAATTCTATATGTGACAGTTCCCTTGTAGAATAAGTGTCTCAGTTATCATAGATCTCTGTTAGTTAGGGCAAGCTGCCCAGTTTATCATTCTGGCTGATCTTTTCTCTGGTTTATCTCAATACTTTCTTACTTACGATACAGTTTGATGATATCGGAGAGCATGGGACGAAGATAATTGTATTCAACCTCTGGTTCAATGATGATGGGGACATGGAGCTTGATTTCAACTCCGATAAGAAGGTTTGTAATGTTGGCCTCCTGGAGCTATATTTGTTGCTGGCAGATGATTTTGATGTCCCAAAACTTGATGTGTTATTGCATGAATTAACTTAGCTCGTTTATATTGAGACGTTGATGTCCCAATCCAGTTTGACTTAATTGTTTAGGATTAGCTTGAGGATTTCAGTAAACATGTTTTGACACACAGACTTGCCAGTATGCCACATTCCCTGCCCAGCACATCATTTTCCAAAATAACTAGTTAGGGCCCACATGTTATTTTGATGTACTATAGAAACCAGTTTCAACGATAGAAGATATGATGATAAGATGAATTTTTAGCTTGATCAGTAATTTGCTTGGCAAGCTCTAATTCCTCCCTGCTTTTCTTGTTAGTTCTGTAGGAGGTGGAAAGAGCGAGATATGTAATTAATGATAGCAAGCTCTTCAACAGGGCCTCCCCCTAGTTTTCTTTCTTAGTAGTTCTTCAATTGGGCTTTTCCCCTCTAAAATGCTTTTGAAATGGTAGACAACTAGCCAAACCTACATGATTGTGGACCACACACATATAAAATAAGTAGAACAGAGATATGTTTGTTATTTGCTTCGTTTTACAAGTAAGCCAGTTCTTGTGTAACACAATAGGAATAAAATCAAAGTTCCCAATCCAGTATTTGGAAGCATAACATTAGAAACATGACATGACAACTCTATAGAACTGACACGGAATTGATTTGAGATTTGATACATGCTGAATAAGTATTGTAGGAGTTTCTAGTTTTGATGAAGTGATATGTTTCAATACATATGCCATGCTATATAGTAGAAGTGTTTATTTATCTTACAAGCTACATGTTCTATCTGTGCATCTCCTTTGGGGTTATTATTTGAACAGTTCTACCATTGGCTAAACAGTTAGATATACAATAATTTAGGATATCCTCATTACTGGGGCACAGAAGAAGGTCAAAACCAACAAACATGAGAAGCTTATGACTCAGGACTACATTGCAAATCGACTTCGTTATTCACTTAGAGTTAAGTACTGATCCCCATTATCTGATTTATTAAACTTGTTTTGTTTATTTTGCTAGACAAACATGTCTCATTTGCATTTCTGCCTGAATTCAAGCAGGCATACGCCTCCATCTTGTATCTTCGTGTACCTGATAGTTTCAGGATAATCCTGCGTGGACAGGATGTGGAACCACATAATGTAGTTAATGATTTGTTGTATCGTGAATGTGTGTTGTATAAACCACAAATCGCTGGACTTCCAGAGGTATGTGTAACTTAGAATTTCTGAAGCATATTTTCCATTTCACCAATTTGGTCGATGTGAAAACCATTTTGAAGCTTCTTGTAAGATAGTTAGAATGATTGTATATGTTCACTTGTATGGTTGTATCCTGGATGTCTCTATTCTAATGGTTGGTTGGTCTGTTTTGTTAGAAACCTATCTTATTGCCATCTGCTAACTGCTTTCGCCTATGGATTTCTCATGATAAATTCCCCATATTGAATCTTACTCATAGAAGTGTTTTACTTCCATGGATAATCTGTTCTGTTTTTTGAGAAAAAATCAAGGTTAAATTGTACATTGCTTATCTAGTTATTTTCTGTTAGTCATATCCATGTTGTACAAAGTAAATCATTTTAGTTAAGTATGGATGACGAGGAGGTCCAGAATAGGTTTGCCCTTTGTGTTGTTGTACCATCCTTGTTAGAAATGTCTACATTTGCTACGTTATGCAACTTTTTCCAGAACCACTAGTTGCTAGGTAAAACAAGATCTTAATATATTAATAATACTTGAAACACTCCTTTGTAAGTCTTTTTAGCCTGGAAATGAATGTCCTACTGGATGGATCATCTAGTCCCTTGTAGTGATTTTTATTCCATGAAATGGTTACCCCCTCACCTCCACTAAAGTCTGCTTAGATTTTGCAAAATGTCCTGTATTTGTAATATAGTAGGCAAAACTTGTTTATATAAAGCATGCCTTCTCAGTGTACCTCCATGTTGTTTTTATTTAGCTATCTATAGTCACAACCATCGGATTTGTCAAAGGTGCCCCAGACACTGATGTACAAGGATTCAACGTTTATCACAAGAATCGTTTAATAACGGTGAGAGCTTTCTTCTTTTCCACGACACTTGACAACGTAGAATATTGTGCTTCTCAAGAAATAGTTTATTCATAGTCTTTATCTTCTGCGAAGGGGAGCCTTGGCGCAGCGGTAAAGCTGTTGCCTTGTGACCATGAGGTCATGAGTTTGAGTCCTGGAAACAGCCTCTTTAGAAATGCAGGGAAAGGCTGAGTACTATAGACCCAAAGTGGTCGGACCCTTCCCCGGACCCTGCGCAAGTGGGAGCTACGTGCACCGGGCTGCCTTTTTTTTAGTCTTTATCTTCTGTCAGCAATATGTTGCTTTTGACGTACTTTTATCATCAGAAAGCTCTTCCTTCAAGCAATGTCTTTATCTAACAAATGAATGACTCTAGACTATGGGAATGTAGTTCTAGTGAAATGCATTGGTAATTTATTTGAGTTATGGATAAGTCCATATCCTGTTGATGGGGATATGCTGTTCAGACTAGGGACTCCTTGGCAAATTGTGCATAAGACCTCCACTATAATCTGGTATATATCAACAATCTAAAATAGTTGGGTGAGAATATGCTGTTGTGACTAGGGAGTCTTTAGTATTTTATGCACAACACACCCAATTTAATCCAGTATGGATTAATTAACATTCTAAATAGTTGCCCATGACTAGGTGCTTAGCGAGCCTTTTTTTTGCGGGTCATGCTTAGCGAGCATTCACCCAAGCTTGTAGTCTTCCAAGTAGCTAAATATTTTAAGAAACGTAAATATCATCCCTGCAACTTGAATAATAAAGAAATTGAGTTCACTATGTAGCACAATTGAGAAAATATGTGATGTATGATATTTACTAGATATGTTTCTTCAACCCTGTTGTTTGCTTGGCAAGTCACACTTCCAAATTTTTTGCAGCCTTTTTGGAAAGTTGCCAGCAACTCATATGGCAAAGGGCGGGGAGTTGTGGGTAAGAGATGTTTTACTTAATATAAAATAGATTTCCTTCGCCCACTTGTATAAGCTCCTTATATTCTCTCACTTTTCCCACTATATAGAAGTTACGGAAATATTTGAGACTTTTTAATGATTTTTTAAAACGGATTTCATGGATGTTTACAATGCTATAAGATGTACACGTACAAATTGTGGTGCTAAAATATGACCACATGTGCCTACACAAAACAATCAAATTGGTACAGCTAAGATGTACACGTTCAAATTGTGGTGCTTAAGGATGCGTTTGGTTGAAGGTGTCATATGAATGGGTTGGGACCGTCCAATTTATTTGGGATTGAACCATTCAATTCATGCGTTTGGCTGAATATAAGAGATGAGCTAATTATTTAGGACGGGACCACCAGTCATGCTCACATAGTCATGCATGCAAAGCGTGGCCATTTGATTCGACCGATTTGGTTGGGTGGAACGGTTCAGCATCTTCAAGGCATATTCTCTTTTTTTGACTTGAACCATTCATGTGCTTTATAACCAAACATGTCTATTTTTTGAACGATCCCAACCCATTCATGACCACCCTTGTAACCAAACGCACCCTAAATATGACCACATGTGCCTACACAAAACAATCAAATTGGTACAGCCTAAACAGTGAATTGTATGCCATTCAAAAATGTACGGTTTGTTCTTTTTGTGTGGGACACATACGCTCCTGATTTTCTAGGCGTATATCAAGTTGGCACATATGCATGTAAACCCATGCATTCTTGTCATAACTTTTTGTAGTGGTAAAAGAGTAGAGATAATATAGGGAGCAGATCTAAGTGGGTGGAGATGATGAGCATTTGCCTTTTACGTAGTGTCCTATGCAAAATATAGAAGAAACATTATGCGTATGTTTTATTCTGTTGGTATTTTCAGGTATTCTTGATGCGAGTTTCATCAAACCTACCCACGACAAGCAGGACTTTGAGAAGTCAGTCCTTCATCAAAGGCTTGAGAATCGTTTGAAAGAAATGACTTATGAATACTGGTAAAGCTTTTTCTTTCAGAAAAATTCTAAAGATTTGCAACAGTAACGAACTAATGATAACTTGGTCACGTTTCTAATCTACAATAGACCCACACAAATATTATCTCATCATGCTAGCAGGTGTGCCCTGTTGTGGATCATTTTGCCAAATCATTTAATCAAAAAATTTGTCACTCGTTAGTCAGCACATGCTGTCTGGATTAAGAACCATAAGGCTGACCATATTGTAGGACCTTTGTGTAGTTCTGATAGTCCTTTTTTTCTGTCATTTACTGGATAGTTCATACCTTTTTTCTTTGATGTCGTCTGCTGGCAGCATACTTGCGGGGGGTGTTTGGTTAGCTGCGTTGCATGTGGCTCACATCTACCATGCAAATTTTGGTTGTTTGGTACCCTGTATGGGCTCTTCAGCCTGGCCCGATGGATGCAAAAAGGGGCCTCTCAGCCAGGCTGAGGGAAACGCAGGGATTGAGCGTAGCTTGCGTACAGGCTCGTTCCTTTGGTTTTCTTCTCCCCCCTTCGGTTTCTTCGGACCAAGCGCCGCCGTGCCCTCGTCAAGCTCCGCCGCCGCTGTGCCCTCGTCAAGCTCCATCGCCGCGCCCTCGTCAAGCTCCGCCGCCCTCCTTCGCCCATGTCCAAGCGTTGCTGCCGGCCTCGTCAAGCGCTGCCACCGGTCTCGTTCGCCTTCGTCCAAGCGCTGCACGCCGGATCCTGCCGCCTCGTGCCTTCACAAGCGAGGATCCACCGTCAGGCCATCTGGAGTCATCGAGCCCCAGATCCCGTCGCCATGATCCACGTTCCTTCCTGATTTCAGCTACATTCTGAAAAACCTGCATGTACAGCCAGCCATATCATACAAATTTCACCAAACACTCATCTCGGCTCATCGTTGCATCGGCTGAACCAGGCTGCACTCACCCAGCATCCCCCATGCCATGCAGCCTAAGGCTACCCAGGGAACCAAACACGTCCCGTGATGTTAATTTAGGTGCGCTCCCTAGGTCCTGAGTTTGCCATTCAAAATGTTAAAAAAAGCATCCGATATAATTTGACAATGCTTACACGACATGCATATAAGACTTAAATTTTGATCCAGTTTTTTGAGCAAAAAACTTACGTTTTATTGCAGTATGAAATCAGAACTGTACTGCTGTTACAATTGCAGAAGCATGTCTTGAAAAGAGCCATCACATGCATTGCAAAATAGTGAAGATTGGATTGTCAAGTCCAGTCATGACTGCGTTGTACTTATGAGTAGCCTTTTCCTCACAAAATTCCTCTCTTTAATCTGTGGCCTACTACTCTGCACTCTAGTACTTTAACCCCGAATCGTGCATCTATTGACTCCCTCCTTGTTTTATCTAAGATCTGAGTTTACTTGACATGTGAAATATTTGCGATGCTGTACCTACTGTGAATGTGTGCTGGGCATGAGAACCCTGTGAACCACTGTAGTGCATGAACTGTAGCATTGCTGCACTGGCAACAGCAAGAGGTTTAGTTTGTTGATCACTGTAGGAAGTTGCTGATTTTGAGTTAATTGGATGGCCTGAGATCATAACTTGTAAAAGCTGAATATTATCTCATTTGAGATATATTAACTAGTTGACTGCTAGTTGTTAACCTCATCTTAAACTTTTACGTGTTTGTTGTGATAAATGACTATGATTGATGTGTGGGTGTTTGTTGTGTCCTTGTCACACTTTTTTGGGTGACTTAATGTCATCAGAATTTCATGCTTGAACTAATCATTTTTGTAGGGGCCTACATTGCCATCGCCTTGGTTATGATAACAAGTCATTACCTAAAGCATCCCGTGCACTTTATCGTGCTAAGCAGACGGGCGCTGGTAGTTCGCCAGCAAGTGTTCCGCATCAGTTACTGACTGCTGATATTCCAACAAGCAGCTGTGTACAGAGTAGTGAGTAATCCATCTTTCTAGGGTCACCTGTCAAATTTCACTATTTGGTTAATGTTTTTCTTTTTTTTAACAGGCATGGGACAGAAGAGAAATTTCGATGCCCTCGGAGTCATCAGCGACATAAATAATCACCAGACGAAGGCAAGGGAGACTAGTAGCATGGGCATCTATCTTTTCTGTCTGGTTACCCCCACCCACACACTGCGCGCACGCACACGCTATACACCGCAAAACTAATTCTTTTGGTCCTCTTAGAAGCGCATATTGGTATGGAACATCTTCAAAATACCATGAGCGTCCTTACATGGCTGATTTGTTGTTGGTTTTCTTTGACAGCATCGGAATGTTATTCAACGAAAACGATTTCATGAATACAAGACCTTGACACTTGAAAATGACAAATTGCGTGATGAGTAAGTACAATACAGAGTTTGATAAGGGACATCTATATATGCACTTTGTACATCTTTTTGTTTTAGCCATTGTAGTTTCTTTGTTTGTTAAGGAGCATCTACAGAGTTCAAAGCAGTTTAGGAAAGCATTTTCCCACATGCAATTTATCTGTTACTGCTGATGTAGTTAACGCAGAATATGAATAGTATATGTTGATAAAGAGGATTATCAGTTGCTCGTATGTCTGGGTACCATGTTTCTATTAGCAATATCAGGGTAGTATGAAAACAAATATACATGTAACATTAGAACCAAGAGGTTACAGCTTCTTCAAAGTAAATATGCCATGCGTGCTTCGACAATTTTAGTGTTAATGCCTATCTTTTTTGAATTACCAGATGCTTACAATACGAGGAATCAGAGAAGCAACTTGTCGAAAAGGTATTATTATCTTCTGTGCAAGTAAAGTAGTACCTCTTACTGTTGTTTCATGAGTGCAAATGACGAGGTACTGTCTCTAATTTCTGTGAATATGTACTTTGTCCAAACTTAAAGAAGTCAACCATTCTTGTAAAGTTCAGCCACATCATTTTTAATCTATTACTTCACCATCGTTAAGGTACAGCCTACATAGTATGAAGACCCTCCTTGTATTGAAAATGAATCCATTTAGTGGCTTAATGCCATCGCCATCATAATTTGGTAATCATGAGTTACATTTAATCTTTGGTTGGTGCCCTTGTACATTCCTTTGTGTTATCTCCAGAGCTTGACATTTTAGAGAAATTTGGCAATCTTGAGTTACATTTTACTCTTTGGTTGGTGCCCTTGCACATTCCTATGTGTTATCTTTAGAGCTGAACATTTTAGAGAACTGATTGATATAACAAAAGAATATTGTGATCATGCTTTTAGGAACAAAAGCTCCGGTATCAAATTGCTAAGGAAACAAAGAAGTATGAGGAATTATTAGAAGAGCTCAAATTATTAGATGTGAAGTTAGAGACATAGTGAACAGTTTTTCGTTGCACTTCTCCACCATGATAACTCAGCTTGGTTCTTGGCTGACTGTATTTGAAGGATACACATGCTGATTGTCGTGCTATGTGTACTAGCTATGATTATGGGAAGAAATGGTCTCATCGACCAGCAATATCTTCTGGCTACCCTTCACTGGGTAGAGATGTACAATTTTGACACAGTAATCTTTGTAGGGAACCTTGTGTTGAAATACATGCATGTATATATGTTGTAGAAGTATGTCCACCATGTAATTTGATTGTCTAATAGAGGTTTCACGAAAATATTGCTTCTATTTGTCATGATTCCGAAGTCTCTGAATATTACTGAAGAATGTATGGTTCGTTTATGAAGACCAGGCTCTAGTTCAGAGCAACTCTAGCAGACCCCGCAAAATCCCGACCCGCAAAATGCGTTTGCAGTTTGACGCGGATCTCGTTTGCGGGTCGAAAACGTGCGCAGCCGAACAGAAACCGTATATGGCACTGCATAATTTGAAAAAAAAGTTCTGTGGGAGAAATTGCAACCGTAGTAGTTCATCATGTGCTACATATACTACATGATCAAAGACTAATTCATTACAAACACTAGTTCATATTACATACTACATTCATTATAGTACTAGAGGGGGCGGGGATCTAACGGCGGCGAGCTCGCGGCCATGGACGATGCGGTGGAGGAGCTCAATCCTCCTCGTTGGAGCTGTTGGAGCTGCCGAGGTCGATGTACTTCGCCTTTTGCTCCTCGCGGATGCGCCGCCACTCGTCGCCTTCCTTGGCGGCAATGTTTGTCGTGACCGCCTGCTGGAATGATCTCCTCGGGCTCCTGCTTGACGGCAACGACCTCGATCTTCTCCAGCTCCTCCGACCACTACCTCTTCATGAGGAGAAGGCTTGTGCTGGAAAAGGAAGAGCTTGCGACGAAAGTGTTGGAAATATGCCCTAGAGGCAATAATAAAATGGTTATTATTATATTTCCTTGTTCATGATAATTGTCTATTGTTCATGCTATAATTGTGTTATCCGGAAATCGTAATACATGTGTGAATACGTAGACCACAACACGTCCCTAGTGAGCCTCTAGTTGACTAGCTCGTTGATCAAAAGATAGTCTTGGTTTCCTGACTATGTACATTAGATGTCATTGATAACGGGATCACATCATTAGGAGAATGATGTGATGGACAAGACCCAATCCTAAGCATAGCTCAAAGATTGTGTAGTTCGTTTGCTAGAGCTTTTCCGAATGTCAAGTATCATTTTCTTAGACCATGAGATTGTGCAACTCCTGGATACCGTAGGAGTGCTTTGGGTGTGCCAAACGTCACAACGTAACTATCTCCGAAAGTGTCTGTTGGGTTGTCACGAATCGAGACTGGGATTTGTCACTCCGTATGACGGAGAGGTATCTTTGGGCCCATTTGGTAATGCATCATCATAATGAGCTCAATGTGACCAAGTGGTTGATCACGGGATCATGCATTACGGTACAAGTAAAGTGACTTGCCGGTAACGAGATTGAACGAGGTATTGGGATACCGACGATCGAGTCTCGGGCGAGTAACGTACCGATTGACAAAGGGAATTGTATACGGGATTGATTGAATCCACGACATCGTGGTTCATCCGATGAGATCATCGAGGAGCATGTGGGAGCCAACATGGGTATTCAGATCCCGCTGTTGGTTATTGACCGGAGAGTCGTCTCGGTCATGTCTGCGTGTCTTCCGAACCCGTAGGGTCTACACACTTAAGGTTCGGTGACGCTAGGGTTGTAGAGATATTAGTATGCGGTAACCTGAAAGTTGTTCGAAGTCCCGGATGAGATCCCGGACGTCACGAGGAGTTTCGGAATGGTCCGGAGGTGAAGAATTATATATAGGAAGTCCAGTTTCGGCCATCGGGAAAGTTTCGGGGGTCACCGGTATTGTACCGGGACCACCGGAAGGTCACGGGGGTCCACCGGGTGGGGCCACCTATCCCGGAGGGGCCCATGGGCTGAAGTGGGGAAGGGAACCAGCCCCTGGTGGGTTGGTGCGCCCCCCTTGGGCCTCCCCCTACGCCTAGGGTTGGAAACCCTAGGGGTGGGGGGCGCCCCACCTGGCTTGGGGGGCAAGCCACCCCCCTTGGCCGCCGCCCCCCCTTGAGATCCAATCTCTAGGGCCGGCGCCCCCCCTAGGGGCCCTATATATAGTGGGGGGGGGGGAGGGAGGGCAGCCGCACCCAAGCCCCTGGCGCCTCCCTCTCCCTCCCGTGACACCTCTCCCTCTCGCTGAGCTTGGCGAAGCCCTGCCGAGATCACCGTTGCTTCCACCACCACGCCGTCGTGCTGCTGGATCTCCATCAACCTTTCCTTCCCCCTTGCTGGATCAAGAAGGAGGAGACGTCTTCCCAACCGTACGTGTGTTGAACGCGGAGGTGCCGTCCGTTCGGCGCTAGGTCATCGGTGATTTGGATCACGACGAGTACGACTCCATCAACCCCGTTCTCTTGAACGCTTCCGCTCGCGATCTACAAGGGTATGTAGATGCACTCCCCTTTCCCTCGTTGCTAGATAACTCCATAGATTGATCTTGGTGATGCGTAGAAAATTTTAAATTCTGCTACGTTCCCCAACAGTGGCATCATGAGCTAGGTCTATGCGTAGTTTCTATGCACGAGTAGAACACAAAGTAGTTGTGGGCGTCGATATTGTCAATTTACTTGCCGTTACTAGTCTTATCTTGATTCGGCGGCATCGTGGGATGAAGCGGCCCGGACCGACCTTACACGTACGCTTACGTGAGACTGGTTCCACCGACTGACATGCACTAGTTGCATAAGGTGGCTAGCAGGTGTCTGTCTCTCCCACTTTAGTCGGATCGGATTCGTTGAAAAGGGTCCTTATGAAGGGTAAATAGAAATTGGCATATCACGTTGTGGTTTTGGCGTAGGTAAGAAACGTTCTTGCTAGAAACCTATAGCAGCCACGTAAAAACTTGCAACAACAATTAGAGGACGTCTAACTTGTTTTTGCAGCATGTGCCGTGTGATGTGATATGGCCAAAAGGATGTGATGAATGATATATGTGATGTATGAGATTGATCATGTTCTTGTAATAGGAATTACGACTTGCATGTCGATGAGTATGACAACCGCCAGGAGCCATAGGAGTTGTCTTAATTTATTTATGACTCGCGTGTCAACATAAATGTCATGTAATTACTTTACTTTATTGCTAAACCGTTAGCCATAGTAGTAGAAGTAATAGATGACGAGACAACTTCATGAAGACACGATGATGGAGATCATGGTGTCATGCCGGTGACGATGATGATCATGGCGCCCCGAAGATGGAGATCAAAAGGAGCAAATGATATTGGCCATATCATGTCACTATCTGATTGCATGTGATGTTTATCATGTTTTTACATCTTATTTGCTTAGAACGGCGGTAGCTTAAATAAGATAACCCCTCACATAATTTCAAGAAAGTGTCCCCCCTAACTGTGCACCGTTGCGAAGGTTCGTTGTTTCGAAGCACCACGTGATGATCGGGTGTGATAGATTCTAACGTTCGAATACAACGGGTGTAAGCCAGATTTACACACGCAATACACTTAGGTTGACTTGACGAGCCTAGCATGTACAGACATGGCCTCGGAACACGGAAGACCGAAAGGTCGAGCATGAGTCGTATAGAAGATACGATCAACATGAAGATGTTCACCGATGTTGACTAGTCCGTCTCACGTGATGATCGGACACGACCTAGTTGACTCGAATCATGTTTCACTTAGATGACTAGAGGGATGTCTATTTGAGTGGGAGTTCATCGAATAATTTGATTAGATGAACTTAATTATCATGAACTTAGTCTAAAATCTTTACAATGTGTCTTGTAGATCAAATGGCCCACGCTAATGTTGCTCTCAACTTCAACGCGTTCCTAGAGAAAACCAAGCTGAAAGATGATGGCAGCAACTATACGGACCGGGCCCGGAACCTGAGGATCATCCTCATAGCTGCCAAGAAAGATTATGTCCTAGAAGCACCGCTAGGTGACGCACCCACCCCAGAGAACCAAGACGTTATGAACGCTTGGCAGTCACGTGTTGATGATTACTCCCTCGTTCAGTGCAGCATGCTTTACAGCTTAGAACCGGGGCTCCAAAAGCGTTTTGAGCAACACGGAGCATATGAGATGTTCGAAGAGCTGAAAATAGTTTTCCAAGCTCATGCCCGGGTCGAGAGATATGAAGTCTCCACAAGTTCTTCAGTTGTAAGATGGAGGAAAATAGTTCTGTCAGTGAGCACATACTCAAAATGTCTGGGTTGCATAACCGCTTGACTCAGCTGGGAGTTAATCTCCCGGATGACGCGGTCATTGACAGAATCCTTCAGTCGCTTCCACCGAGCTACAAGAGCTTTGTGATGAACTTCAATATGCAGGGGATGGAAAAGACCATTCCTGAGGTATATTCAATGCTGAAATCAGCGGAGGTGGAGATCAAAAAGGAACATCAAGTGTTGATGGTGAATAAAACCACTAAGTTTAAGAAAGGCAAGGGTAAGAAGAACTTCAAGAAGGACGGCAAGGGGGTTGCCGCGCCCGGTAAGTAAGCTGCCGGGAAGAAGCCAAAGAATGGACCCAAGCCCGAGACTGAGTGTTTTTATTGCAAGGGAAGTGGTCAGTGGAAGCGTAACTGCCCCAAATACTTAGCGGACAAGAAGGCCGGCAACACTAAAGGTATATGTGATATACATGTAATTGATGTGTACCTTACCAGTACTCGTAGTAGCTCCTGGGTATTTGATACCGGTGCGGTTGCTCATATTTGTAACTCAAAACAGGAGCTGCGGAATAAGCGGAGACTGGCGAAGGACGAGGTGACGATGCGCGTCGGGAATGGTTCCAAGGTCGATGTGATCGCCGTCGGCACGCTACCTCTACATTTACCTACGGGATTAGTTTTAAACCACAATAATTGTTATTTAGTGCCAGCTTTGAGCATGAACATTGTATCAGGATCTTGTTTAATTTGAGATGGCTACTCATTTAAATCCGAGACTAATGGTTGTTCTATTTATATGAGAGATATGTTTTATGGTCATGCCCCATTGGTGAATGGTTTATTCTTAATGAATCTCGAGCGTAATGTTACACATATTCATAGTGTGAATACCAAAAGATGTAAGGTTGATAATGATAGTCCCACATACTTGTGGCACTGCCGCCTTGGTCACATAGGTGTCAAATGCACGAAGAAGCTCCATGCAGATGGACTTTTGGAGTCTCTTGATTACGAATCATTTGACACGTGCGAACCATGCCTCATGGGTAAAATGACCAAGACTCCGTTCTCAGGAACAATGGAGCGAGCAACCAACTTATTGGAAATCATACATACTGATGTGTGCGGTCCAATGAGTGTTGAGGCTCGCAGTGGCTATCGTTATCTTCTCACCCTCACTGATGACTTGAGTAGATATGGGTATGTCTACTTAATGAAACACAAGTCTGAGACCTTTGAAAAGTTCAAGGAATTTCAGAGTGAGGTTGAGAATCAATGTGACAGGAAAATCAAGTTCTTGCGATCAGATCGTGGGGGAGAATACTTGAGTCACGAATTTGGCACACACTTAAGGAAATGTGGAATAGTTTCACAACTCGCTCCGCCTGGAACACCTCAGCGTAATGGTGTGTCCAAACGTCGTAATCGCACTCTATTGGATATGGTGCGATCTATGATGTCTCTTACCGATCTACCGTTGTCATTTTGGGGCTATGCTTTAGAGACTGCCGCATTCACTTTAAATAGGGCTCCGTCGAAATCCGTTGAGACGACACCGTATGAATTATGGTTTGGGAAGAAACCTAAGCTGTCGTTTCTAAAAGTTTGGGGATGCGATGCTTATGTCAAGAAACTTTAACCTGAAAAGCTCGAACCCAAGTCGGAAAAATGCGTCTTCATAGGATACCCTAAAGAAACTATTGGGTATACCTTCTACCTCAGATCCGAAGGCAAGATCTTGGTTGCCAAGAATGGATCCTTTCTAGAGAAAGAGTTTCTCTCGAAAGAAGTAAGTGGGAGGAAAGTAGAACTTGATGAAGTATTGCCTCTTGAACCGGAGAGTGGCACAGCTCAAGAAAATGTTCCTGAGGTGCCTGCATCGACTAGAGAGGAAGTTAATGATGATGATCATGAAACTTCAGATCAAGTTGCTACTGAACTTCGTAGGTCCACAAGGGCACGTTCCGCACCAGAGTGGTACAGCAACCCTGTCCTGGAAATCATGTTGTTAGACAATGGTGAACCTTCGAACTATGAAGAAGCGATGGCGGGCCCAGATTCCGACAAATGGCTGGAAGCCATGAAATCCGAGATAGGATCCATGTATGAAAACGAAGCATGGACTTTGACTGACTTGCCCGACGATCGGTGAGCCATAGAAAATAAATGGATCTTAAGAAGAAGACAAACGCGGATGGTACTGTAACCATCTATAAAGCTCGGCTTGTCGCTAAGGGTTATCGACAAGTTCAAGGGGTTGACTACGATGAGACTTTCTCACCCGTAGCGGAGCTGAAGTCCGTCCGAATCATGTTAGCAATTGCCGCATTCTATCATTATGAAATATGGCAAATGGACGTCAAAACGACATTCCTTAATGGTTTCCTTAAGGAAGAGTTGTATATGATGCAGCCGGAAGGTTTTGTCGATCCTAAGAATGCTGACAAGGTGTGCAAGCTCCAACGCTCGATCTATGGGCTGGTGCAAGCATCTCGGAGTTGGAACATTCGTTTTGATGAGATGATCAAAGCGTTTGGGTTTACGCAGACTTATGGAGAAGCCTGCATTTACAAGAAAGTGAGTGGGAGCTCTGTAGCATTTCTCATATTGTATGTGGGTGACATACTGTTGATGAGAAATGATATAGAATTCTTGGGAAGCATAAAGGCCTACTTGAACAAGTGTTTTTCAATGAAGGATCTTGGAGAAGCTGCCTACATATTAGGCATCAAGATCTATAGAGATAGATCGAGACACCTCATTGGTCTTTCACAGAGTATGTACCTTGACAAGATATTGAAGAAGTTCAATATGGATCAGTCAAAGAAGGGGTTCTTGCCTGTGTTGCAAGGTATGAGATTGAGCACGGCTCAATGCCCGACCACGGCAGAAGATAGAGAAAAGATGAGTGTCGTCCCCTATGCCTCAGCCATAGGGTCTATCATGTATGCTATGCTGTGTACCAGACCTGATGTAAACCTTGCCGTAAGTTTGGTAGGAAGGTACCAAAGTAATCCCGACATGGAACACTGGACAGCGGTCAAGAATATCCTAAAGTACCTGAAGAGGACTAAGGATATGTTTCTCGTTTATGGAGGTGACGAAGAGCTCGTCGTAAAGGGTTACATCGATGCTAGCTTCGACACAGATCTGGATGACTCTAAGTCACAAACCGGATACGTGTATATTTTGAATGGTGGGGCAGTAAGCTGGTGCAGTTGCAAGAAAAGCGTTGTGGCGGGATCTACATGTGAAGCGGAGTACATGGCAGCCTCGGAGGCAGCACAAGAAGCAATCTGGGTGAAGGAGTTCATTACCGACCTAGGAGTCATTCCCAATGCGTCAGCCCCGATGACTCTCTTCTGTGACAACACTAGAGCTATTGCCCTTGCCAAGGAGCCCAGGTTTCACAGGAAGACCAGTCATATCAAGCATCGCTTCAACTCCATTCGTGAAAGTGTTCAAAATGGAGACATAGATATTTGTAAAGTACATACGGACCTGAATGTAGCAGATCCGTTGACTAAACCTCTCCCTAGAGCAAAACATGATCAACACCAGAACTCTATGGGTGTTCGATTCATCACAATGTGACTAGATTATTGACTCTAGTGCAAGTGGGAGACTGTTGGAAATATGCCCTAGAGGCAATAATAAAATGGTTATTATTATATTTCCTTGTTCATGATAATTTTCTATTGTTCATGCTACAATTGTGTTATCCGGAAATCGTAATACATGTGTGAATACATAGACCACAAGACGTCCCTAGTGAGCCTCTAGTTGACTAGCTCGTTGATCAAAAGATAGTCATGGTTTCCTGACTATGGACATTAGATGTCATTGATAACGGGATCACATCATTAGGAGAATGATGTGATGGACAAGACCCAATCCTAAGCATAGCTCAAAGATCATGTAGTTCGTTTGCTAGAGCTTTTCCGAATGTCAAGTATCATTTCCTTAGACCATGAGATTGTGCAACTCCCGGATACCGTAGGAGTGCTTTGGGTGTGCCAAACGTCACAACGTAACTGGGTGACTATAAAGGTGCACTACGGGTATCTCCGAAAGTGTCTGTTGGGTTGGCACGAATCGAGACTGGGATTTGTCACTCCGTATGACGGAGAGGTATCTCTGGGCCCACTCGGTAATGCATCATCATAATGAGCTCAATGTGACCAAGTGGTGATCACGGGATCAGGCATTACAGTACGAGTAAAGTGACTTGCCGGTAACGTGATTGAACGAGGTATTGGGATACCGACGATCGAGTCTCGGGCGAGTAACGTACCGATTGACAAAGGGAATTGTATACGGGATTGATTGAATCCATGACATCGTGGTTCATCCGATGAGATCATCGAGGAGCATGTGAGAGCCAACATGGGTATCCAGATCCCGCTGTTGGTTATTGACCGGAGAGTCGTCTCGGTCATGTCTACGTGTCTCCCGAACCCGTAGGGTCTACACGCTTAAGGTTCAGTGACGCTAGGGTTGTAGAGATATTAGTATGCAGTAACCCGAAAGTTGTTCGGAGTTCCGGATGAGATCCCGGACGTCACGAGGAGTTCCAGAATGGTCCGGAGGTGAAGAATTATATATAGGAAGTCCAGTTTTGGCCATCGGGAAAGTTTTGGGGGTCACCGGTATTGTACTGGGACCACCGGAAGGGTCCCGGGGGTCCACCGGGTGGGGCCACCTATCCCGGAGGGCCCCATGGGCTGAAGTGGGGAAGGGAACCAGCCCCTAGTGGGCTGGTGCGCCCCCCTTGGGCCTCCCTCTGCGCCTAGGGTTGGAAACCCTAGGGGTGGGGGGCGCCCCACTTGGCTTGGGGGGCAAGCCACCCCCCTTGGCCGCCGCCTCCCTTGAGATCCAATCTCTAGGGCCGGAGCCCCCTAGGGGCCCTATATATAGTGGGGGGAGGGAGGGCAGCCGCACCCAAGCCCCTGGCGCCTCCCTCTCCCTCCCGTGACACCTCTCCCTCTCACTGAGCTTGGCGAAGCCCTGCCGAGATCACCGTTGCTTCCACCACCACGCCGTCGTGCTGCTGGATCTCCATCAACCTCTCCTTCCCCCTTGCTGGATCAAGAAGGAGGAGACGTCTTCCCAACCGTACGTGTGTTGAACACGGAGGTGCCGTCCGTTCGGCGCTAGGTCATCGGTGATTTGGATCACGACGAGCACGACTCCATCAACCCCGTTCTCTTGAACGCTTCCGCTCGCGATCTACAAGGGTATGTAGATGCACTCCCCTTTCCCTCGTTGCTAGATAACTCCATAGATTGATCTTGGTGATGCGTAGAAAATTTTAAATTCTGCTACGTTCCCCAACAGAAAGAGGGCCTCGCGGCGGAGGACGAGCCCTCGGCGGAGGAGGGCGTACGCCTGTGCCGACGGTCGTACTCCTCCGTCTCACGGACGCGGAAGCTCGGCGGCGGCAAGAGGCCCCTGTTCATCCACTTCCTCGCCCCGTCCGACCGGACACGCCGTTCGCGCTCGGGGTCGCTGTCGCCGCCGGATATGCTCCCGGAGCTACCGCCGGAGCTCCACATGGCGGCTGGAGGCGGAAGGGTCTCATCGGCGGCGAGAAATGTGAGGAGTGGAGTGGGGAATTGCAGAGAGACGTGGTGATGGGGGGATAGCGTTTCGACCCGCAAATGCACCGCGAACTTGTAGATATACTGCTCGGGGGGTTGGGGGCGGTTTGCGGGCCGCGATAAAATTTGTTACGGGTCGGGCGAGTATACGGGCTCTGTTCTGGCCAAAAAATTGGGCCGAGCCCGTATACTCGCCGGAATTTTGCGGGGTCTGCTAGAGTTGCTGTCAATGACATCAACAAACAACTCTTTCAGCAGGTTATTTTGCTTTATCAACTCTACCTCATTTTCATTTACTTTCTGTGTTACTATACTTGTGATATAAAGCCAACTGGGTGTAATAGAGTTTGATTCTGATAGGAGCTGGGATCCTACCAGGTCTAGCTCGTAGGTTGTAGGGTTGGAAGGGGGTTTGGCGCGGAGGAAGGCAAGGCCGCCGGCGCTGAGGTGCCGTCGTCACGCGCGCGCGCGAGAGAGAGGGCGCAGGGGGCGGCGGCTAGGGTTAGGTCTCACAACTCCCTTCAGGAAGCCGAGCAAATATGATTGCTTCTGGTTAATCTCAAAACGAGTCCTTGCATGAGTTTATATAATCCTCCTAATGATATAATTTGGGCTAAGCCCCTAACACAATAAGATAAGTTGGGCTGGGCCCCTAAGTGCCTGCGCCATGAGGCCTTCTCTCGCTATAGTGTATGCCGGTCATAACATCTCTCCCCGCTTGCGCAAACAGCTCGTCCTCGAGCTGAAAGTCGGGAAAGTGCTGGCGGAACTCGTCGAGGTGCGCCCAAGTGGCGTCCTCCTCCAGAAGTCCCTGGCACTGAATCAGCAAGCGCCACGCACCCCAGCTCTGTTGGACCTTCGAAACCTTCGCTGGACCGGGAAGTAAACGGCCCTCGGAGGTCCGAGGCAGAACCGGCGTGACCGCTGGTGGCTCGCCACGGGAAAGGCTTCAACAAGCCCACATGGAAGATGTCGTGGATGCGAGCGCCCGATGGCAGCTGAAGGCGGTAGGCGACGTGGCCGATGCACTCCAACACCTGAAACGGCCCAGCATTGCGGGGACCTAGCTTGCACTTAGCGCGCGGGTTTAGTGACTGCGTAGAGCGGTGAAGTAGGCGCAGCCACACCCAGTCGCCCACCACGAACTCCGCCTCACGGTGGTGAGCGTCGTATTACTTCTTGGAGAGCTACTAGGCCTGGAGAAGATGCTGGCGCACCTCGGCAAGGGTCTCATCCCTACCATGGAGAAGCTCGGCCGCCACCTCGATCCGTGCCGTGTCCGGCTGGAACGATAAGATGGGTGGCGGAGGACGACCGTAGACCACCTCGAAGGGCGTGGCACGCAGGGCGGAGTAGTAGGAGGTGTTGTAGCAGTACTCTACCCAAGAGAGCTAGTCGACCCATGCACGTGGGCGATCACCTGTAACACAACATAAGTACATGACAATCACCTTGTTGACCACCTCGGATTGGCTATCCATTTGGGGGTGGAAAGCCGTACTAAGGCGGAGCTTCATGCCCGCCATCCGAAACAGGTCGCGCCAGACATGTCCCGTGAACACCGGGTCACGGTCGCTGATGATCGAGGACGGAAATAAGTGAAGGCGGATGGTGCCGTCGAAAAAGGCCCGCGCGATGGGGGTGGCAGTGTAGGGATGGCCGAGCGCAATGAAGTGCGCATACTTGGAGAAGCAGTCGACCACCGTAAGGATGACGGACTTGCCGCCCACCTTGGGGAGGCCCTCGATGAAGTCCATGGAGATGTTGGCCCAGACCTGAGAGGGAACCTCCAGGGGCTGTAGTAGCCCCGCCGGCTGCAATGTCTCCGTCTTGATGCGCTGGCATTTCACACAAGACCGCACCCAGTCGCGCACCAACGCACGATCATCGGGGATGTAGAAATTTGCGTGAAGATGGTGGAGGGTCTTCTGCACGCCCTCGTGGCCGGTCGAATGGGCCAGCAGCAGGGCCTGGTGACAGAGGTCGTCGTTATCCGGCACGAAAAGCCGGCGCTCATGCAGGAGTAGCCCGTCGGCCAGTTGCCACGGCTCCTCCAGGTCGCCGTCCGTGAGGCACTGACGGAGGAGCCGTGCGTCAGCGGCGCTAGCGGTGGCGCGACGGATGTCGTCGATGAAGGCGAAGGAGGGGCCTGAGCGGATGCAGAGGGCTGCCCCCGTGGAGTCGACGGTGTCCGTGTCGCGGCGGTGTTGAGGCGATCCAGACGGTACTCAACGGTGAAGTCAAACCCGAAGAGCTTGCTGATCCACTGATGCTACGACACGGTGACGAGGCGCTGGTCCAACAAAAAATTGAGGCTGTAGTGGTCCGTGCGGATACAGAACAACCACCCCCGTAAATATGGCCTCCAGTGCCGCCTGCACCAAGCCGATGAGCTCCCACTCGTAGGCGGTGAGCTTGTGGTGGCGCGCGGCGAAGGGCCTGCTGAAGAACGCGAGTGGCCTGTTGCCTTGATGTAGGACGGCGCCAAACCCCACGCCCGAGGCGTCACAGTCCACCACGAAGAGCTTGTCAAAGTCAGGCATTTGGAGGACCGGTCCCGTCGTGAGCGCCTGCTTGAGAGTCGCGAACGCCTCAGTCACCTCAGTATCCCAAGAGAAGGCATCGCGGCGGAGCAGGCGCGTGAGGGGAGCCACGATGAGGCCAAACTCCCGGATGAACTTCCGGTTGTAGCCCGCGAGGCCGAGGAAACCGCGGAGGTCCCGCGATGAGTGCAGCGTTGGCCACGCCGCGATAGCCGTCACCTTGTCGGCATTGTTGGGGAACGTAGTAATTTCAAAAAATTTCCTACGCACACGCAAGATCATGGTGATGCATAGCAACGAGAGGGGAGAGTGTGATCTACGTACCCCTGTAGACCGACAGCGGAAGCGTTAGCACAACGCGGTTGATGTAGTTGTACGTCTTCACGGCCTGACCGATCAAGCACCGAAACTACGGCACCTCCGATTTCTAGCACACGTTCTAGCACACGTTCAGCTCGATGACGATCCCCGGACTCCGATCCAGCAAAGTATCGGGGAGGAGTTCCGTCAGCACGACGGCGTGGTGACGATCTTGATGTACTACCGTTGCAGGGCTTTGCCTAAGCACCGCTACAATATTATCGAGGATTATGGTGGAAGGGGGCACCGCACACGACTAAGAATATGATCACGTGGATCAACTTGTGTCTATGGGGTGCCCCCTGCCCCCGTATATAAAGGAGTAGAGGAGGGGAGGGCCGGCCCTCTCTATGGCGCGCCCTAGGAGAGTCCTACTCCCACCGGGAGTAGGATTCCCCCTTTCCTAGTCCAACTAGGAGTCCTTCCATGTAGTAGGAGTAGGAGACAAGGAAGGGGAAGAGGGAAGAGAAGGAAGGAGGGGGCGCAGCCCCTCCCCCTAGTCCAATTCGGACTAGGCCTTGGGGGGGGGGGGCGGCCTGCCTCTCCCTCTCCCCTAAAGCCCAATAAGGCCCATATACTTTTTCTCCCGTATTCCCGTAACTCCCCGGTACTCCGAAAAATACCCGAACCACTCGGAACCTTTCCGATGTCCGAATATAGTCGTCCAATATATCGATTTTTACGTCTCGACCATTTCGAGACTCCTCATCATGTCCCCGATCTCATCCGGGACTCCGAACTCCTTCGGTACATCAAAACTCATAAACTCATAATATAACTGTCATCGAAACCTTAAGCGTGCGGACCCTACGGGTTCGAGAACAATGTAGACATGACCGAGACACGTCTCCGGTCAATAACCAATAGCGGAACCTGGATGCTCATATTGGCTCCTACATATTCTACGAAGATCTTTATCGGTCAGACCGCATAACAACATACGTTGTTCCCTTTGTCATCGGTATGTTACTTGCCCGAGATTCGATCGTCGGTATCTCAATACCTAGTTCAATCTCGTTACCGGCAAGTCTCTTTACTCGTTTCGTAATACATCATCTCGCAACTAACTCATTAGTTGCAATGCTGGCAAGGCTTAGGTGATGTGCATTACCGAGAGGGCCCAGAGATACCTCTCCGACAATCGGAGTGAAAAATCCTAATCTCGAAATACGCCAACCCAACATGTACCTTTGGAGACACCTGTAGAGCTCCTTTATAATCACCCAGTTACGTTGTGACGTTTGGTAGCACACAAAGTGTTCCTCCGGTAAACGGGAGTTGCATAATCTCATAGTCATAGGAACATGTATAAGTCATGAAGAAAGCAATAGCAACATACTAAACGATCGGGTGCTAAGCTAATGGAATGGGTCATGTCAATCACATCATTCTCCTAATAATGTGATCCCGTTAATCAAATGACAACACATGTCTATGGTTAGGAAACATAACCATCTTTGATTAATGAGCTAGTCAAGTAGAGGCATACTAGTGACGTTTAGTTTGTCTATGTATTCACACAAGTATTATGTTTCCGGATAATACAATTCTAGCATGAATAATAAACATTTATCATGAAATAAGGAAATAAATAATAACTTTATTATTGCCTCTAGGGCATATTTCCTTGAGTCTCCCACTTGCACTAGAGTCAATAATCTAGTTCACATCGCCATGTGATCTAACATCAATAATTCACATCTTTATGTGGTTAACACCTATAGTTCACATCGATATGTGACCAACACCCAAAGGGTTTACTAGAGTCAGTAATCTAGTTCACATCGCTTATGTGATTAACACCCAATGAGTACTAAGGTGTGATCATGTTTTGCTTGTGAGATAATCTTAGTCAACGGGTCTGTCACATACAGATCCGTAAGTATTTTGCGAATTTCTATGTCTACAATGCTCTGCACGGAGCTACTTTAGCTAATTGCTCCCACTTTCAATATGTATCCAGATGAAGACTTAGAGTCATCCGGATCAGTGCCAAAACTTGTATCGACGTAACCCTTTTACGACGAACCTTTTGTCACCTCCATAATTGAGAAACATATCCTTATTCCACTAAGGATAATTTTGACCGCTGTCCAGTGATCTACTCCTAGATCACTATTGTACTCCCTTGCCAAAATCAGTGTAGGGTATACAATAGATCTGGTACATAGCATGGCATACTTTATAGAACCTATGGCTGAGGCATAGGGAATGACTTTCATTCTTTTTCTATCTTCTGCCGTGGTCGGGCTTTGAGTCTTACTCAATTTCACACCTTGTAACACAGTCAAGAACTCTTTCTTTGACTGTTCCATTTTGAACTACTTCAAAATCTTGTCAAGGTATGTACTTATTGAAAAAACTTATCAAGCGTCTTGATCTATCTCTATAGATCTTGATGCTTAATATGTAGGCAGCTTCGCCGAGGTCTTTCTTTGAAAAACTTCTTTCAAACACTCCTTTATGCTTTGCAGAATAATTCTACATTATTTCCGATCAATAATATGTCATTCACATATACTTGTCAGAAATGCTGCAGTGCTCCCACTCACTTTCTTGTAAATACAGGCTTCACCACAAGTCTGTATAAAACTATATACTTTGATCAACTTATCAAAGCGTATATTCCAACTCCGAGATGCTTGCACCAGTCCATAGATGGATCGCTGGAGCTTGCATATTTTGTTAGCACCTTTAGGATTGACAAAACCTTCTGGTTGCATCATATACAACTCTTCTTTAAATCCATTAAGGAATGTAGTTTTGTTTATCCATTTGCTAGATTTCATAAAAATGCGGCAATTGCTAACATGATTTGGACAGACTTAAGCATAGATACGATTGAGAAACTCTTATCGTAGTCAACACCTTGAACTTGTCGAAAACTTTTTGCGACAATTCTAGCTTTGTAGATAGTAACACTACTATCAGCGTCCGTCTTCCTCTTGAAGATCCATTTAATCTCAATGACTTGCCGAACATCGGGCAAGTCAACCAAAGTCCATACTTTGTTCTCATACATGGATCTCATCTCAGATTTCATGGCCTCAAGCCATTTCGCAGAATCTGGGCTCATCATCGCTTCCTCATAGTTCGTAGGCTCGTCATGGTCAAGTAACATGACCTTCAGAACTGGATTACCGTACCACTCTGGTGCGGATCTCACTCTGTTTTTACCTACGAGGTTCGGCAGTAACTTGATCTGAAGTTACATGATCATCATCATTAGCTTCCTCACTAATCGGTCTAGTAGTCAAAGGAACAAATTTCTGTGATGAACTACTTTCCAATAAGGGAGCAGGTACAGCTACCTCATCAAGTTCTACTTTCCTCCCACTCACTTCTTTCGAGAGAAACTCCTTCTCTAGAAAGTTTCCGAATTTAGCAACAAAAGTCTTGCCTTCGGATCTGTGATAGAAGGTGTATCCAATAGTTTCCTTTGGATATCCTATGAAGACACATTTCTCCGATTTGGGTTCGAGCTTATCAGGTTGAAGCTTTTTCACATAAGCATCGCAGCCCCAAACTTTCAGAAACGACAACTTTGGTTTCTTGCCAAACCACAGTTCATAAGGCGTCGTCTCAACGGATTTTAGATGGTGCCCTATTTAACGTGAATGCAGCTGTCTCTAATGCATAACCCCAAAACGATAGTGGTAGTTCGGTAAGAGACATCATAGATCGCACCATATCTAATAAAGTACGGTTATGACGTTCGGACACACCATTACATTGTGGTGTTCCAGGTGGCGTGAGTAGTGAAACTATTTCACATTGTTTTTAACTGAAGGCCAAACTCGTAACTCAAATACTCTTCTCTATGATCAGATCGTAGAAACTTTATTTTCTTGTTACGATGATTTTCCACTTCACTCTGAAATTCTTTGAACTATTCAAATGTTTCAGACTTGTGTTTCATCAAGTAGATATACTCATATCTGCTCAAATCATCTTTGAAGATCAAAAAATAATGATTCTTGTCGCGAGCCTCAATATTCATCGGACCACATACATCAGTATGCATGATTTCCAACAAATCTGTTGCTCGCTCCATTGTTCCGAAGAACAGAGTCTTAGTCATCTTGCCCATGAGGCATGGTTCGCAAGCATCAACTGATTCATAATCAAGTGATTCCAAAAGTCCATCAGCATGGAGTTTCTTCATGCGCTTTACACCAATATGACCTAAACGGCAGTGCCACAAATAAGTTGCACTATCATTATTAACTTTGCATCTTTTGGTTTCAATATTATGATTATGTGTATCACTACGATCGAGATCCAACGAACTATTTTCATTGGGTGTGTAACCATATAAGGTTTTATTCATGTAAACAGAACAACAATTTATTCTCTTACTTAAATGAATAACCGTATTACAATAAACATGATCAAATCATATTCATGCTCAACGCAAACACCAAATAACACTTATTTAGGTTCAACACTAATCCCGAAATTATAGGGAGTGTGCGATGATGATCATATCAATCTTGGAACCACTTCCAACACACATCGTCACTTCACCCTTAACTAGTCTCTGTTTATTCTGCAACTCCCGTTTCGAGTTACTAATCTTAGCAACTGAACTAGTATCAAATACTGAGGGGTTGCTATAAACACTAGTAAAGTACACATCAATAACATGTATATCAAATATACTTATGTTCACTTTGCCATCCTTCTTATCCGCCAATCACTTGGGGTAGTTCCGCTTCCAGTGACCAGTCCCTTTGCAGTAGAAGCACTTAGTCTCAGGCTTAGGACCAGACTTGGGCTTCTTCACTTGAGCAGCAACTTGCTTGCTGTTCTTCTTGAAGTTCCCCTTCTTCCCTCTGCCCTTTTCTTGAAACTAGTGGTCTTGTCTACCATCAACACTTGATGTTTTTCTCGATTTCTACCTTCGTCAATTTCAGCATTACGAAGAGCTTGGGAATCGTTTCCGTTATCCCTTGCATATCATAGTTCATCACGAAGTTCTACTAACTTGGTGATGGTGACTAGAGAATTCTGTCAATCACTATTTTATCTGGAAGATTAACTCCCACTTGATTCAAGTGATTGTAGTACCCAGACAATCTGAGCACATGCTCACTAGTTGAGCGATTCTCCTCCATCTTTTAGCTATAGAACTTGTTGGAGACTTCATATCTCTCAACTCGGGTATTTGCTTGAAATATTAACTTCAACTCCTGGAACATCTCATATGGTCCATGACATTCAAAACGTCTTTGAAGTCCCGATTCTAAGCCATTAAGCATGGTGCACTAAACTATCAAGTAGTCATCATATTGAGCTAGCCAAACGTTCATAACGTCTGCATCTGCTCCTGCAATAGGTCTGTCACCTAGCGGTGCATCAAGGACATAATTCTTCTGTGCAGCAATGAGGATAAACCTCAGATCACGGATCCAATCCGCATCATTGCTACTAACATCTTTCAATACAATTTTCTCTAGGAACATATCAAAATAAACACAGGGAAGCAACAACGCGAGCTATTGATCTACAACATGATTTACTAAATACTACCAGGACTAAGTTCATGATAAATTTAAGTTCATTTAATCATATTACTTAAGAACTCCCACTTAGATAGACATCCCTCTAATCCTCTAAGCGATCACGTGATCCAAATCAACTAAACCATGTCCGATCATCACGTGAGATGGAGTAGTTTCATTGGTGAACATCACTATGTTGATCATATCTACTATATGATTCACGCTCGACCTTTCGGTCTCCGTGTTCCGAGGCCATATCTGTATATGCTTGGCTCGTCAAGTACAACCTGAGTATTCCGCCTGTGCAACTGTTTTGCACCCGTTGTATTTGAACATAGAGCCTATCACACCCGATCATCACGTGGTGTCTCAGCACGAAGAACTTTCGCAACGGTGCATACTCAGGGAGAACACTTCTTGATAATTAGTGAGAGATCATCTTAAAATGCTACCGTCAATCAAAGCAAGATAAGATGCATAAAAGATAAACATCACATGCAATCAATATAAGTGATATGATATGGCCATCATCATCTTGTGCTTGTGATCTCCATCTTCGAAGCACCGTCGTGATCACCATCGTCACCGGCGCGACACCTTGATCACCATCGTAGCATCGTTGTCGTCTCGCCAATCTTATGCTTCCACGACTATCGCTACCGTTTAGTGATAAAGTAAAGCATTACAGCACAATTGCATTACATACAATAAAGCGACAACCATATGTCTCCTGCCAGTTGCCGATAACTTGGTTACAAAACATGATCATCTCATACAATAAAATTCAGCATCATGTCTTGACCATATCACATCACAACATGCCCTGCAAAAACAAGTTAGATGTCCTCTACTTTGTTGTTGCAAGTTTTACGTGGCTGCTACGGGCTTAAGCAAGAACCAATCTTACCTACGCATCAAAAACCACAACGATAGTTTGTCAAGTTGGTGCTGTTTTAACCTTCACAAGGACCGGGCGTAGCCACACTCGGTTCAACTAAAGTTGGAGAAACTGTCACCCGCTAGCCACCTTTGTGCAAAGCACGTCGGGAGAACCGGTCTCGCGTAAGCGTACGCGTAATGTCGGTCCGGGCCGCTTCGTCCAACAATACCGCCGAACCAAAGTATGACATGCTGGTAAGCAGTATGACTTATATCGCCCACAACTCACTTGTGTTCTACTCGTGCATATAACATCAACACATAAAACCTAGGCTCGGATGCCACTGTTGGGAACGTAGTAATTTCAAAAAATTTCCTACGCACACGCAAGATCATGGTGATGCATAGCAACGAGAGGGAGAGTGTGATCTACGTACCCTTGTAGACCGACAGCGGAAGCGTTAGCACAACGCGGTTGATGTAGTCGTACGTCTTCACGGCCCGACCGATCAAGCACCGAAACTACGGCACCTCCGAGTTCTAGCACACGTTCAGCTCGATGACGATCCCCTGGACTCCGATCCAGCAAAGTATCGGGGAGGAGTTCCGTCAGCACGACGGCGTGGTGACGGTCTTGATGTACTACCATTGCAGGGCTTCGCCTAAGCACCGCTACAATATTATCGAGGATTATGGTGGAAGGGGGCACCGCACACGGCTAAGAATATGATCACGTGGATCAACTTGTGTATATGGGGTGCCCCCTGCCCCTGTATATAAAGGAGTGGAGGAGGGGAGGGCCGGCCCTCTCTATGGCACGCCCTAGGGGAGTCCTACTCCCACCGGGAGTAGGATTTCCCCTTTCCTAGTCCAACTAGGAGTCCTTCCATGTAGTAGGAGTAGGAGACAAGGAAGGGGAAGAGGGAAGAGAAGGAAGGAGGGGGCGCAGCCCCTCCCCCTAGTCCAATTCGGACTAGGCCTTGGGGGGGCGCGCGGCCTGCCTCTCCCTCTCCCCTAAAGCCCAATAAGGCCCATATACTTCTTCTCCCGTATTTCCGTAACTCCCCGGTACTCCGAAAAATACCCGAACCACTCGGAACCTTTCCGATGTCCGAATATAGTCGTCCAATATATCGATTTTTACGTCTCGACCATTTCGAGACTCCTCGTCATGTCCCCGATCTCATCCGGAACTCCGAACTCCTTCGGTACATCAAAACTCATAAACTCATAATATAACAATCATCAAAACCTTAAGCGTGTGGACCCTATGGGTTCGAGAACAATGTAGACATGACCGAGACACGTCTCCGGTCAATAACCAATAGCGGAACCTAGATGCTCATATTGGCTCCTACATATTCTACGAAGATCTTTATCGGTCAGACCGCATAACAACATACGTTGTTCCCTTTGTCATCGGTATGTTACTTGCCCGAGATTCGATCGTCGGTATCTCAATACCTAGTTCAATCTCGTTACCGGCAAGTCTCCTTACTCGTTTCGTAATACATCATCTCGCAACTGACTCATTAGTTGCAATGCTTGCAAGGCTTAGGTGATGTGCATTACCGAGAGGGTCTAGAGATACCTCTCTGACAATCGAAGTGACAAATCCTAATCTCGAAATGCGCCAACCCAATATGTACCTTTGGAGACACTTGTAGAGCTCCTTTATAATCACCCAGTTACGTTGTGACGTTTGGTAGCACACAAAGTGTTCCTCCGGTAAACGGGAGTTGCATAATCTCATAGTCATAGGAATATGTATAAGTCATGAAGAAAGCAATAGCAACATACTAAACGATCGGGTGCTAAGCTAATGGGATGGGTCATGTCAATCACATCATTCTCCTAATAATGTGATCCCGTTAATCAAATGACAACACATGTCTATGGTTAGGAAACATAACCATCTTTGATTAATGAGCTAGTCAAGTAGAGGCATACTAGTGACGTTTAGTTTGTCTATGTATTCACACAAGTATTATGTTTCCGGATAATACAATTCTAGCATGAATAATAAACATTTATCATGAAATAAGGAAATAAATAATAACTGTATTATTGCCTCTAGGGCATATTTCCTTCAGGCATCCATAGCAACACCCTCCACCGAGATGACGTGGCTGAGGTAGGCCACCGATGTCGTGCCGAACAAGCACTTCGAGCGCTTGAGGTGCAGATGGTGCACTCAAAGCTCGTTGAAGACAATGGCCACGTGTTGTAGATGCTCTGCCCAGGATAAACTGTAGATAAGAATGTCATCAAAGAAAACAAGCACAAACCGACGCAAGTAGTGGTGGAGGACATCGTTCGTCAGAGCCTGAAATGTTGCTGGCGCATTGGAGAGGCCCAAGGGTATCACCAAGAACTCGAACTGGCCGTGATGAGTGCGGAAGGCCGTCTTCGCGACATCATCCGGGTGCATGCACACCTGGTGATATCCCGAACGTAGGTCAAGCTTGGTGAAGAAGCGTGCCCCGTGTAGCCCGTCCACGACCAGAATGGGAAACTTATCCTTCAGCGTCTTGGTGTTAAGAGGATGATAGTCGATGCAAAAGCGCCACGTGTCATCCGCCTTGCGGGCGAGGAGAACTGACGCCGAGAACGGCGAGGTCGAGATCTGGATGATGCCCAGGGCAAGCATGACCGCGCACTGCCGCTCCAGCTCGTCCTTCTGCAACTGCGGGTAGCGGTACAGACGGACTGGCACGGGAGCCATGCTCGTGAGCAGGTGGATGCGGTGGTCGTAGACCTGGGCTGGCGGGAGGCCCTAGGGCTCGTCAAAGAGGTCGTTATGGTGCTACAAGAGACGAGCCAACAGGGGCTGCTCGGGCTCGGCGGTGGCCGCCGTCAGCTATGGGTGGGGCGCCGCTGAGGAGGGCCACCCATGCCCTCCCACCGAACGCGGTGACCCAGGCGCCAGAAGACCATCGTCATGGCGTCGAAGTCCCAGAGGATGGGACCCAGAGTCCACAAAAAATCGACGCCGAGGATGAAGTCGAAGCACCCCAAGTCGATGCCAACGCACGTGATGGTGAAGTGCTCGTCGCTGACACTAACGGGGACATGCCGCGCAATCCCGTGACAGTGGAGGCGACCACCGTTAGCGACGGTGACCCGGAGTTACTCCCCGCCCGTCGGCTGGAGCGCCAGGCGACGTATGGTCGACGCGGACAGAAAGTTATGGGTAGTGCCCGTATCTAGCAGAGCCAGGAGATGCTCGCCATGGATCGTCACCGGCAGCTTAGTCTTCTCCGCTCGTATACTTGCTAGGGCATGGAGGGAGACAACGAGTGCAGTTGCAAGAGCGGGGGCCAGCGCGACTCCCGCGGCCTCGGGGGCGGACATGGCATCAAGCCCCTCGGTGGTGTCCTCCTCGACGTAATCCGCAACCTCCAAGTAGAAGAGCCGCGGGCAGACGTGGCCCGACACGTATGGCTCGTCGCAGCTGTAGCATAGCTATCGGATTTCGGGTTCCGGCAGACCCTTGAGGTTCGAACACTGGGGTGCGTGCGGAGATTTCGCCTTCTACCTACCTGCACCCTTCTACCTCGCTAAGATCTAAGCTATGGAAAGAACAACACAAGAGACACAGGGTTTATACTGGTTCGGGCCACCGTTGTGGTGTAATACCCTACTCCAGTGTGTGGTGTGGTGGATTGCCTCTTGGGCTAGTGATGATGAGCAATACAAGGAAGAACAGCCTCGCGAGGGTCTGTTCTTGGCTGGGGGGATGAACTGCTAGGAGGAGTTCAGTCACCCTTCTCTCTCTCTCTCTCTTCTCGATTCTCTCTCCGATTTCCATCATAGCTAGTTTCTCTCTTGGCTTCTAGATTCTCCCTTCTTGATTCCGATCCTCCTACCCTGGGGGTGGCTAGTCCTATTTATAGGCAAAGGCCATGGGCCTCTTCCCAAATATTGAGCGGGAAGGGTGCCAACAATTGGCCATTTTGAAGGGGAACATCTGGTACACTTATCCTGACTAAAGTTGGTCCTCGCCTACCAAAGGCTCTGGTGGTGACGCTAGCTTGGGCTCCACAATGACTTCCTCCCTGCCGTTGGACTGGTCTTGGTCTCGTTGCACCGAAACGGGTGCCTTTGCTTGATGCTCTCGCCTGCGCTTGCTCCCTTTGCACCAAAGAGGAAAGGAGGACACTGCGCGGGCTGGCGCCCGCCTGGCACCCTTGGTCGTCATGGCTTGCGTAACGGGCACCTCGTGAGGTACCCCACCTTGATCTCTCCGCCTCCTCGCGAGCCAGCCTGACGAGGCCGTGCCTGAGGAAGCTCCGTGTCGTCCGCCCCGCGAGGCTTGGCCCCTCGCGAGGGTCTTGGGTCTGTGTTGATGAAGATGGGCCGTGCTGGGCCCCCTTTGAGCCACGCCGCAGGCCGCAGGCAGGCAAGTCTGGGGACCTCCATTCCCAGAACGCCGACAGTAGCCCCCGGGCCCAAGGTGCGCCCGGACTTGGCCGTGCAGGGAGGCGGAAGGGCAAGAGCGAAGCGCCGCGCGCCCTAACAGCCTGCAGCCTTGGGCGCAGCGTGGCGGTTGACTGGACATGGGCGCCTCAGCAACCGCGCGAGTTGATAAGGGAGCGGCATCTGCCTAGGCTTTGCTTTTTTGCTTTCTCCGGTTGCTTCTCAGATCCCCTTTCTTACGCCTCTCCTTCCTTCCTCCAAAATTTCCAGATCTACTTCTACCGCGTGACCTAGGAAGCCATGGCGCCTCGTCAGTCCCCAGTCGGAGCTTGGTACTCGTTTGCCCTGGACTCGCCGAACATGTCGGAGGCGAGCCTCGCCCGGTTGCGCCAGATGGCGGCGGCGCAGGGCATCGACGGGGCGAAGGTGTTCAAGGCCGGCTCTGCCACCCCTGAGGGCTAAGGGAGCACCTTCTATCCGTTCTTTGTAAGCGCCATTGCTGCTGGCCTGGTGCCTCCCTTCTCCGAGTTCTTCTTCTCTGTCCTCCGCCATTATAAGCTACAGGCTCTGCATCTCCACCCCAACTCCGTCCTTCTCCTGGCAATCTTCGCCTATTACTGCGAGGCTCACGTAGGGGTGCAGCCCTCAGTGGCTTTGCCACACCACTACTTCTGCTGGTAAGCAGTATAACTATTATCGCCCACAACTCTTTGTGTTAAACTCTTGCATATAACATCTATGCATAGACCTGGCTCTGATGCCACTGTTGGGGAACACAATATTTCAAAAATTTACCTAAGATCATGCAATATCTATATAGGAGAAGCATAGGAACGAGCGAGGAGAGTGTGTCCACGTACCCTCGTAGACCCAAAGAGGAAGCGTTAAGTAACGCGATTGATGTAGTCGAACGTCTTCGCGATCCAACCGATCAAGTACCGAACGAACGACACCTCCGCGATCTGCACACGTTTAGCTCGGTGACGTCCCTCGAACTCTAGATCCAACGGAGGCTGAGGGAGAGTTTCGTCAGCACGACGGCGTGTTGACGGGGAAGTTACCGATGTAGGGCTTCGCCTAAGCACTACGACAATATGACCGAGGTGGAAATTTGTGGAGGGTGGCACCGCACACGGCTAAGAAATCAATTTGTGTGCCTTTGGGGTGCCCCCCTCCCTCGTATATAAAGGAGGGAGGAGGAGGAGGCCAGCCTAGGATGGGCGTGCCTATAGGGGGAGTCCAACTAGGATTCCCAATCCTAGTTGTAGTCCCCTTCCTTTGCCAAGAGGTGGAGAGAGGGAAGGAGGAGGAGAGGGAGAAGGAAAGAGGGGGGTGCCGCCCCCTCCTAGTCCAATTCGGACCAGCCCATGGGGGGGCCGCTGCATCCCCTTGTGGCCCTTCTCTCCTTTCCACTAAAGCCCAATAAGGCCCAATACTTCCCCCGGTGAATTCCCATAACTCCCCGGTTCTCCGAAAATACCCGAATCACTCGAAACTATTCCGATGTCCGAATATAGCCTTCCAATATATGAATCTTTACCTCTCGACCATTTCGAGACTCCTCATCAAGTCCGTTATCACACCCAGGACTCCGAACAACCTTCGGTACATCAAATCACATAACTCATAATACATATTGTCATCGAACGTTAAGCGTGCGGGCCCTACGGGTTCGAGAACTTACGAAGACATGACCGAGACTTATCTCCGGTCAATAACCAATAGCGGAATCTGGATGCTCATATTGGTTCCTACATATTCTACGAAGATCTTTATTGATCAAACCGCATAACAACATAAGTTGTTCCCTTTGTCATCGGTATGTTACTTGCCCGAGATTCGATCGTCGGTATAATCATATCTAGTTCAATCTCGTTACTGGCAAGTCTCTTTACTCGTTTCGTAATGCATCATCCCGTGATTAACTCATTAGTCACGTTGCTTGCAAGGCTCATAGTGATGTGCATTACCGAGAGGGCCCAGAGATACCTCTCCGATACACGGAGTGACAAATCCTAATCTCGATCTATGCCAACTCAACGAACACCATCGGAGACACCTGTAGAGCATCTTTATAGTCACCCAGTTACGTTGTGATGTTTGATAGCACACAAGGTGTTCCTATGGTATTTGGGAGTTGCATAATCTCATAGTCCGAGGAACATGTATAAGTCATGAAGAAAGCAATAGCAATAAAACTAAACGATCATAGTGCTAAGCTAACGGATGGTTCTTGTCCATCCCATCATTCTCTAATGATGTGATCATGTTCATCAAATGACAACACATGTCTATGGCTAGGAAACTTAACCATCTTTGATTAACGAGCTAGTCAAGTAGACGCATACTAGGGATACTTTGTTTGTCTATGTATTCACACATGTACTAGGTTTTCGGTTAATACAATTCTAGCATGAATATTAAACATTTATCATGATATAAGGAAATATAAATAACAACTTTATTATTGCCTCTAGGACATATTTCCTTCAGCTGGCTGGGTGGCTGGTGGGCTGGGCCGCTGGCTAGCTGGCTGGCCGGCCGGTTGTTGTTGCTTTTTTTACAAAAACCACAACAGTTAAATAACTAAAAATAAACACCAGGATAAAATCTAAATTAAAATATATAAACACACAGTAAAAATAACCCTACTAATATAAACTACCAGAACACTAGTGCCTCAGCTAATGCAATTTTGAAAATAGTTTTTATGCAATAGGCCACACAAAACACAATAAAACACTCAAATAAAATGTTTTCGAGATTAAGAAAAATACCAGAACATATCAGATGAACTGGAAATAATATTCTGGACATTATGAATATTTTTAAAATATGGGAGAAGTCATGTTATCTCCGCTCCAATAAATTGCCTTTGGTTGCATAATGAAAAGAATATTTCAGGAAAGCAAATAATTCAATAAAAATGCGAGATGCATATGAATGATCTAATAGCATCCTAATTTAGGAAAATTGGGATGCTACAAACCTACCCCCTTAAGATGAATCTCGCCCCCGAGATTTGGGCTGGCAACAAATAGGTGTGGGTTATCCTGCCTGAGATCCACATCTCGTTCCCTGGTAGCTTCTTCCTCTGTATGATGATCCCACTGAACCTTGCATAAATTAATTGTCTTGGTGCGAGTAACTCTCTCTGCTGTCTCGAGAATCTTAACAGGCTTCTCGTCATATGTCAAATAACTCTCCAACTGAATTGCCTCAAGTGGCACTGTATCCCTCAATGGAACATCCATCATCTCTACGTGGCACTTCTTCAACTGAGATACATGAAACACATTATGAACTCCAGACAAGGATACTGGGAACTCCAGCTGATAAGCTACCTCTCCTCTATGCTCCAAGATCTTGTAAGGCCCCACAAAACGTGGTGCTAACTTACCCTTGATTCCAAACCTCTTAATTATACGAAGTGGTGAAACTCTAAGATATGCACGGTCTCCTACCTCATATGTTACCTCCTTACGTTTTGCATCTGCATAACTCTTCTGTCTAGATTGTGCTATCTTCAGCCTGTCACGAATCAACTTGACCTTCTCCTCAGCATCTTTGATCAAGTGTGGTCCAAATAACTGACGTTCTCCAACCTCATCCCACATTAATGGTGTCCTGCACTTTCTACCATACAATTCCTCAAATGGTGCCATCTTCAGACTAGCCTGATAATTGTTATCATATGAGAACTCTGCATAAGGTAAATTGTCATCCCAACTGGACCCATAATCCAAAGCGTAATCTCTCAACATATCCTGCAAAATCTGGTTTACCCTCTCTGTCTACCCATCTATTTGTGGATGGAAAGCTGTACTGAACTTCATCCTAGTGCCCAAGGATTCATGCAACTGACGCCAAAATTTTGATGTGAACTGAGTACCTCTATTAGACACTAGCTTCCTTGGAACTCCATGCAGACAAACAATTTTAGACATATAAATCTTAGCTAGCTGAGCACTGGTATAAGTAATCTTTACCGGGATGAAGTGAGCAACTTTAGTCAAACGATCAACAACCACTCAAATAGAATCATAACCCGACCGAGTCCTGGGTAGACCTTTAATGAAATCCATACCAATCTCATCCCACTTCTAATCAGGTATAGGCAATGGCTGTAACAAACCTGCTGGTCTCTGATGTTCTACTTTAACTCTCTTGCACACATCACATGTTGCAATATACCCAGCAATTTCCCTCTTCTGGCTGGGCCACCAAAGTCTTCCCCTCAAATCCAAATACATCTGTAACATCCCAATTTTCAATTTGGTTGTTAATCATTAGGTAATCATATGCATCCATGCTCTTTGCATTTTTTGGTGTTATTTGAGCATTTTGATCCTAGAAACCTTAAGCAACTCAAGGACCCAAGGAGAGAGTTAGAGGTTTCACTAATTTTTCCTATTTGAATTTATTTCAAATTTGAAAAAAGGATCAATTTGATTTTAATATTTTCTCTTCGATTATTTCCAATAACAAAAATAAATGAGAGAAGATAATATGACATCTTCAACAGAGATGAAATATTGGAGAATTTTTTTTTAAAATCAAATTTTTTTATTGGTATTTTATTTGAATTAGAGAAAAACATGCATTTTTGAAAATTGCATTTTAGTCCAAAAATGTTCATCTTGTCCTAAATATTAGGTTTAGACGGTAAAAATTGTTTCTGGAATTTTCAGATTTTTTTAAAATTTTATTAGGATTTTTGTTCATGGCGAAATTTATTTTAAAAAAAGAAAAAAAGTTCCTCGGCCGGCCCAGCCGAGCGCCGCCTCTTTCCTCCGACTCAGGACCGGAGTACTGAGTTTGCCCGCGCCGCCGCCGTGTCCAACAAGGACACGGGGAACCCCGCCCCCTCCCGCAAGCCGTCTCGCCGCCTCTCCCCTCCTTAAATACCCCACCCCGCCTCCCCTCTCCTCCTCATCAAGCCACCACCGTAGCCCGCACTGCCGCCCCACCTCGTCGTCGCCTCGCTGCCGTCGCACCGTCGCCGGAGCCGCCAGATCTCGCTGCCGCTCGCCGGATTCTTCCTTCGATTTTGTCCAGTTAAACGGTATAAAAACCGTTCAGTTTTTCTAGTTTATTTTTTAGATATGTTTAGTTTTAGATCGGTTTTTTGTTTTAGTTTTAGTCTAATTAGTAAACGTTCACTGGTTAGATTTTTTAACAAACGGTTTTTGTTCGTTGGGCTCTGTTACCGAACGTTCGCACGTTAGATTTTTCTTTTTAATTTTATTTTTCAGCCAGGGACCTATCTGCGAATATTTTTCTTAAAGATTAGTCCATGAACTTCAAACCCTCGCTACTTTTTGCTCGTTTGTCCAAATCCAGTGAAACCAATGCCAAAATCTTTGTCTTGTTCCCCTCTGTCTAGATAATCAACTTGAACATAGTTTTGACAATTTAAAATTTGGTTTCAAGTAGAATTGAATTCGAACTTCTTTTGATCGTAGTTTGAGTTTCGTGACTCCGATTCATTTGATTCTTTTTGCATATCGAAGCACTTCTCTTGAACTTTTAGTTCAGATCCTTTGTCTGGGTTTTACCTTTGCATCTTATGCTTGAGTGCTTATGTATGCTATTGTTTGTTCGCGATAGAGTTTCTGGAGTGCGAGGCTTGCTACTACGAATCTCTAGGGTTTTTCGATCGTCAGCAAGGCAAGTAACACTTTGATCATATCCATTTATTACCCAGTTTTATGCATTAGTTTCAACCCTCAAACACTGCATGACTAGGATTTGATTAACATGTGGGTATTGGGAAGTAGTTGATGAGGTAGTACCTATTGTCCTATATCAAACCCTGGGTATTTACTATGTTATGCTTATACTGCTATGCTATACTCGTAGACGTGGTTTGGTTTGAGAGAATTCATGAAAGATGTGAGAGATTATTGTTAACTAAGGATTAACTTAAGGTGGCTACTTTAATAGACATCTGGGTGGATTGGTTTGTGGGCACCTGGAATCCAGTGTTGTCCAAGGAGATCCCGGGGTATCTGTGTGATTATCCTATGGTTAGCCATCGAGGCTCAAAGGGATCATTATGTTATTCATGCTGGAAACTTCCGTGTGCAGCCACAAGCCATTATGGGCTCTGGCATAGTTGAGTATGTTGTGTGACCTCTTTCAGTGATAGACTAGCAGATGTAGGGGATGTAGGTGGTACTGTCTACCCGTCGTAAAGAGTTAGTGCTTCTGAAAGACTGTGTCTCGGTCATCCGTTTCTCAAACAACATGCAGTGCGAGAAATTTAACGGAGGAGATCGAGCTTGTGGGGAAAAGTGCGCAAACCTCTGCAGAGTGTACAAACTAATCATGGTTATCCATGTCCCCGGTTATGGACATCTTGAGTATCTGGTGCTTGAATTATTATGTTGATCTCATCACTTTACTTAATTAATTTTGTCGGGTTATTAACTTTTAATTGGGATTGAGTTGGGGTTACCTTCTCAATGTTTTTCAACCAACTTTGTAGTTAAATAAAATATATTCCTTTGTTGTAGGGAAAAACTAGCTTTATGTAAATGATAACCATAGAGCCTCCACCAGCCATATATGCATGTAGTGATAGATGCTATTTGTTCATTGCTCTATAGTGTTATCTTGCCAGCATATTCCATGTGCTGACCTACACAGGCTACAACGTATTATGTTGCAGAGTTTTCAGACGAAGAGTAAGGTGCGCTAGGTCGTTGTCATGCACTGAGTTTTTCCATGGAGTTGGATGGACTCTTCTACCTTCGAAGCTTTTGCTGTTATCTTAATTAGACGGCCTTCAGCCATATTATTGTAATAAGTTCCCTTTTGAGACATTCGTTGTAATAAGTGTGTGATTGGACTCTGTTATAAATCCTCGAGTACTGTGTGTCAGCAATACCGATCCAGGGATGACATTTAAGCACAGAGACTTGACCGCCTGAGGTCGGGTCGCTACAAGATGGTGTCAGAGCACACGCTGACTGTAGGATGCGACCACTAGGATAAGCCACATCATACTCTTCTCTACTCATTTCTGACTCTTCTCCATTTTCTACTCTATAGATGGCGGACCCAAGGAACAAGGTCACTCAACCGAATGATGACACTCCTTTTGGACGACACTTGAAGGAAGTCACCAGGTACCTGAGCATCGGAATACCAAGCTTCACTGGGACCTACACTGCCACTTTACCAGAAGAGGAGCGCTGGATGATTCGAGTTCATGTTCTAGGAAGGACATTCACACCAGTTACTGAGCCCTTAGAGTTTTCCTTTGATGCACCAACCTGGAGTCTAGGAAAGAGCATGGCCGCCCACACCACCATTTGACGCATCGACGAGGTATACAACAAGGATCTCAAGGACTGGAGTCTAGGAAAGAGCATGGCCACCCACATCGCCATTGGACGCATCGGCGAGGTATACAACAAGGATCTCAAGGACACCATCTACCAGATATGTGGACGCTGAGACGAGCAATGGGAGCTGATTTGCACCAGGAGGGATAAATCCATTGCAGCCTACATCCAAGAGTTAAACCAACACATTTGTTGCCAGGAGAACCAGATGCGCGCCAGCATGATAGACATGAAGAAGGTGATGGCCAGGAACATGGAGCTAGAAGAGGAACTCAAATCTACAAGCGATGGATATGAAGAAGAAATTGCAGTACTACTGGAGAAGAATGAAGACCCGAAGAAGAAGCTAGGAATATTCATGGGAGATCCCGAACCTGAGGAGGACAACCATCATGAAGACTACATCATAATCGACGACACCGACTCTGACCCCGATAGCGATGATGATTATGAAGACGAAGCTGGAGCAGATATCGTGGAGTCTTCCACCAATCAAAATTTCTAGTCGACCACCATATTATCAGTAGTATCCCCCCAAGTATATAGGAATAGTACGAGCATTTCGTAACGATAGTCTAGATTGATTGCATGATCTTGTTTGAATTGAGCGGTGTGAAATGAATGTGTTTGACTCATGTGCATATGGGTAGTGAATTTCTCTTTAGACTTCACTCTATTCTGTTCTCACCCCTCTAAACCTCTCAGATGCCTCCAAGACGTGACCCCGGATTTGTCTTCCCACTGGAGCTCACTCAGTTGATCCAACAATAGAATGCCTTGATGCAGTTGCTAGTCCAGAACCAAGGCAACAACAACAACAACAACAACCCACCACCGCCACCTCCAGTGGACAACTTAGCCCGTTTTCTGAGGTTGAATCCGCCGGTGTTCTCTAGTAGCACCGAGCCGATTGTTGCTGATGACTAGCTCCACAGGATTGGAAGGGAGCTGACCACTACAGGTTGCACAGATGCTGAGAAGGTGCGCTTTGTCGCACACCAACTAGATGGACCCACAACCTCATGGTGGGAGAACTACACTACCACTTTCCCCGTGGCCAATGTCACTTGGGATCAATTTCAGCAAACTTTCCGCACAACACATGTCTCAACTGGAGCCATGAGTATGAAGAAGTGTGAGTTTCCCAACTTGCGCTAGGGGAATCGTACTGTGGCGCAGTACATGGATGAGTTTAGTAAGTTAGCTCGCTACGCCCCAGATGATGTAGCCACAGATGCCGCAAAGCAGGACAAGTTTATGGAAGGGCTGAATGATGAGCTGATTATGCAGTTGATGGTGGCAACATTCACTAACTATCAGGAGTTGGTAGACATGGCTGTTATGATGACAACAACAACAATGATGACAACAAGGTAACAACAACAATGATGACAACAACAACAACAACAACCCACCGCCACCACCTCTAATTGACAACTTAGCCCGTTTTCTGAGGTTGAATCTGCCGGTGTTCTCTAGTAGCACCGAGCCGATAGTAGCTGATGACTGGCTCCGCAGGATTGGAAGGGAGCTGACAACCGCAGTTGCATAGATGCTGAGAAGGTGCGCTTTGCCGCACATCAACTGGATGGACCTGCAACCTCATGGTGGGAGAACTACACAGCCACTTTCCCCATAGTTAATGTCACTTGGGATCAGTTTCAACAAGCATTCCACACTACACATGTCTCAGCTGGAGCTATGAGTATGAAGAAGCGTGAGTTTCGTAACTTATGCCAGGGAAATCATACCGTGGGGCAGTACGTGGATGAGTTTAGTAAGTTAGCTTGCTATGCCCCAGATGATGTGGCCAGAGATGCCGCGAAGTAGGAGAAGTTTATGGAAGGGCTAAATGATGAGCTAAGTATACAGTTGATGATGGAAACATTCACTAACTACTAGGAGTTGGTAGATAGGGCTCTTATGATTGAAGGCAAGCAACAGCAGATAGAGAGCCGCAAAAGGAAGTATGGATAGGGGAAGTACCACTCTGGAGCACAGCAGAAGCCTCGTTTTACCCCGAACTCGGGAGGACATACCAATCATAACCATGGAGGCCACACTCACAATGGAGGAAGTTCACATAACCATAGTGGCCCCAAGAATGGTAATGGGAATGGAGGGAACAACGGTCATAACCGTTTCAACCCCACTACACCCGCCAAGAGGGATCTAAGTCACATTACTTGTTTCAAGTGCAGGAAGACTGGACACTACGCCATCGAGTGTCTTGAAGCAAAGAATGGAAATGGCAATGGAAGTTCTGAGAAGAAGGCCCACCATTTCACCAGAGGACAGGTCAACCACATTAACATGGAGGAAGTTGAAGAGCAGTTGGCTGCAGTTATCAGTAAGTTTTTGATTAAGTCATTTACTGCTACTGTTCTTTTTGACACTAGTGCATCTCATTCATACATATCGAGGGGATTTGTTGATAAGTTTAAGTTTCCCACCAAAGCCCTTAAGACACCTATGTTAGTAAGCTCTCCTGGAGCGGAGTATATGGTAAGCAGAGGATGTTTTCAGATGCCATTGACCATAGGTAGGCATGTTTTCCCCTCAGACCTAATAATTTTGGAATCACAAGGACTGGATGTGATACTAGGCATGGATTGACTATCGATGTATGGAGGAAATATCAATTGTGCAAGTAAGACAATTCTCCTCACCACCTAGAGGGTAAACAGATCAAGTATGTGTCTAGGCATGTGCCAAGGAGGACCCAAGTGAATTCCCTCTCGGGAGTTGTTCAGGAAGAAGTGCCTGTTGTGAAGGATTACCCAGACGTATTTCCAGAGGAATTACCAGGCATGCCACCAGACCGAGACATAGAATTTTCAATACATCTGTTGCCAGGCATCGGACCTATATCAAAGAGACTATATCGGATGCCCGCAAATGATCTGGAGGAAATTAAGAAGCAGATTAAGGAGTTATTGGAGAAAGGTTACATTTGACCATGTTCATCACCGTGGGGAGCCCCAGTGCTCTTACTTGAGAAGAAGGATGGACCATTGAGAATGGTTGTTGATTATCGGGCATTGAATGAAGTGGCGATCAAGAACAAGTACCCACTACCGATGATCAATGATTTGTTTGACCAGCTGCAGGGAGCTAAAGTATTCCCCAAGATCGATCTTCGATCAGGATACCACCAGCTGAAGATCCGATAATAGGATATACCTAAGAAAGCCATTACCACAAGGTATGGGCTATATGAGTACACGGTCATGTCATTTGGATTGACTAACGCCCCTGCCTATTTTATGAGTATGTTGAATAAGGTGTTCATGGAGTTCTTCGATAAGTTTGTTGTAGTGTTCATTGATGACATATTGGTGTACTCGAAGAATGAAGAGGAACACAAGGAACATTTGCGATTAGTTCTCGAGAAGCTCAGAGAACATCAGCTATATGCCAAGTTCAGCAAGTGTGAATTTTGGTTGAAGGAAGTTGGATTTCTTGGACATGTTGTATCAGGAGAGGGTATAGCAGTAGACCCTACCAAGGTTCAGTCTGTCACTAAGTGGTTGGCACCCACCTCAGTTGGGGAGATCCGCAGTTTTCTGGGACTCGCAGGATACTATAGGAGATTCATTGAGATTTTTTCCAAGATTGCAAAACCTATGACAGAGTTGTTGAAGAAGGACACCAAGTTCAAACGGACCGAGGAATGTGAGGCCAGTTTTCAGGAGTTGAAGAAACATTTAGTTACAACCCCAGTGTTAATCCTTCCGGATATACGCAAGGATTTCCAAGTTTATTGTGACGCTTCTCTCTTGGGACTTGGAGGTGTACTTATGCAAGACGGAAGAGTTCTTTCATATGCCTCCCGTCATCTTCGAACTCATGAGTTGAATTATGCCACGCATGATCTGGAGTTAGCAACCGTAGTGCATGCACTCAAAACCTGGAGATATTTTCTTATTGGAAACCGCTGCGATGTATACAAGGATCACAAGAGTTTGAAGTATATCTTCACGCAGAAGGAGTTGAATCTCAGGCAGAGGAGATGGTTGGAGCTAATAAAGGATTATGATATGAAGCTACATTATCATCCAGGAAAGGCCAATGTCGTAGCAGACGCTTTGAGCCACAACAGTTATGTCAATACCCTCGTAAGCAGAGGATTACCGTAGGAGTTAGTCGCTGATCTCAAGGAACTTCGTTTGAAGATAGTTCCAAGAGGATTTGTTGCAGCAATGGAGGTTCAGTCTACATTATTGGGAAGGATTCGAGAAGCTCAGAAGGATGATAAGGAAATTGTTGAGATAAAGGAGAAGATGAGCAAAGGAAAGGCCAAAGGTTTTCGCAAAGATGAGCACGAAACTTAATACTACAGGAGGCTCATAACTCGCCATACTCGATTCACCCTGGAAACACCAAGATGTATTTGGATTTGAAGGAACTTTTCTGGTGGACCAGTATGAAGAAGGATATTGCCGAGTATGTAGCAGTATGTGATGTATGTCAGAGAGTTAAGGCAGAACATCAGAAGCCAGCAGGTTTACTTAAGCCTATGCTGGTACTCGAATGGAAGTGGGATAAACTTGGCATGGACTTTATCATCGGATTACCCAGGACAAGATCAGGATATGACTCCATCTGGGTATTAGTTGATTGCTTGACCAAAATGGCTCACTTTATCCTTGTGAAAACCACATACACGAGTGTGAAGTTGGCCAAGATATATATGACCAGGATCGTATGTCTGCATGGAGTTCCGAGGAACATCATGTTAGATAGAGGAACACAGTTTACCTCGAAGTTTTGGAATCAGTTGCACCGGACTTTGGGTACCAGGCTAGAGTTCAGTACAGCCTTTCATCCGCAGACAGATGGACAGACTAAAAGAGTCAATTAGATTCTGGAAGACATGTTGAGAGCTTGTGCGCTAGATTATGGATCTAGTTGGGATGATAATGTGCCTTATGCAGAGTTCTCATACAACAACAGTTACCAAGACCGTTTTGAAGCTTTGTATGGAAGGAGGTGCAGGACACCATTGATGTGGGATGAAGTTGGAGACCATCAGTTGTTCGGACCAGATTTAATCAAAGAGTCTGAAGAGAAGGTTAAGTTGATTCGCGATCGACTGAAGGTAGCTCGGTCCAGGCAGAAAAGTTATGCTGATACGAAACGCAAGGAGGTAGTCTATGAAATGGGAGACAGAGCGTATCTTCATGTGTCACCAATGCGAGGAGTTAAACTTGGAGTTAAAGGAAAGTCAGCCCCGAGATTTGTAGGACCATACTGAGTTTTGGAACGTATGGGAGAAGTGGCCTACAATTTGGAGTTACCTGAATGACTGATAGGAGTTCACGATGTATTTCATGTTTCCAAGTTGAAGAAGTGCCATGTAGAGATGGTCGATATTCCTATGAGAGATACAGTGCCCCTGGAAGCAATTCAGTTGGAGAGTGACCTAACCTACGAGGAGAAACCCGTCAGGATTCTCGAGTTTAACAGCCGAGTTACATGCAGCAAGGTTATCAAGTTTGGCAAAGTTCAGTGGAGCCACCATACCGTGGAGGAAGCCACATGGGAGCGAGAGGAAGACCTATGGAAAGACCACCCACACCTATTTTCTATCCAACCTGAATCTTGAGGGCGAGATTCATCTTAAGGGGGGGTAGGTTTGTAACATCCCAATTTTCAATTTGGATGTTATACATAGGTCATCATATGCATAGCATATTCTTATTTGGTTGTGATCCAAGAAATCTTAAGCAACTCAAGGACCCAAGGAGAGAGTTGGAGGTTTCACAAATTTTTCATATTTGAATTTATTTCCAAATTTGGAGAAAGGATCAATTTGATTTGAATATTTTCTCTCCAATTATTTCCAACAACAAAAATAAATGAGAGAAGATAAAATGACTTCTTCAACAGAAAAGAAAATATTGGAGAAGAAATATTAAAATCAAATTATTATTTTATTCGTATTTTATTTTATATTTCATTTGAATTAGAGAAAAACTTGCACTTTTGAAAAATTGCATTTAGTCCAGAAAAATGTTCACCTTGTCCTAAATATTAGGTTTGGACCGTGAAAATTGTTTCTGGTATTTTTTAGAACATTTTTTATATTTTATTAGAGCATTTATTCACGGCGATTTTTTTAAATACCAACTGGGCCGGCCCAGCTAGCGCGAGGCGAAGCCCAACGCGCCACCACCTCGCCCGCGTCCGATCCGGAGTCCGAGTGGGACACCGCCCACCGTCGCCCCCTCCCCAAGCCAGCACCCCCTAGCCCCTTTATAAGTGCCGCCCGACCCCCCTCCTCCAGAAGTCGCCGCAGCCGCAACCCCGCCTCCCGCCACAAGCCGCGCCGCCGCCGGAGCTCGCCTGCCGCTCCGCCGCCTTTCGCGCCGCCCGCCGCCTGCCGCCTCGCCGGGGCCGCTGCGCCACTCATCGTTGACCGCCGCCGCCGGTTTCCTTCACCCGAATCAGTAAAAACCGAAGAGAACCGTCGCCCCAGTTTTTTTTATAAAACTCCGATTTATTTTCGTTTAGATCGGTTTTATTTAGGTAATGTTATGTAGTGAACGTTCACCCGATTAGTTCTTTTAACGAACAAATTCGTTCGTTAGTTTTTGTTAGCGAACGTTCGTTCGTTAGGTTTTTCTTTTTATTTTAATTTTTGACTAGGGAACTATGTGCGAATACTTTTCTTGGAGATTAGTCCCTGAACTTCAAACACTCGTTACTTTTTGCTCGTTTGTCCAAATCCAGCGAAACCAATGCCAAAATCTTCGTCTTGATCCCCTCTATCCAGATAGTCAACTTGAACATGGTTTTGACAATTTAAAATTTTGGTTCAAGAAGATTAGGATTCAAACTTCTTTTTATCGTAGTTTGAGTTTCGTAGCTCCGATTCGATTGATTCTTTTTGCGAATCGAAGCTCTTCTATTGAACTTTCAGTTTGGATATTTTCTCTTGAGTTTTAACCTTGCATCTTATGCTTGAGTGCTTATGTATGCTATTGTTTATTCACGATAGAGTTTTCGGAGTGCGAGGCTTGCTACTACGAATCTCTAGGGTTTTCCGATCGTCACCAAGGCAAGTAACACTTTGATTATATCCTTTAATACCTAGTTTTTATGCATTAGTTTCAATGCTCAAACATTGCATGAGTAGGATCTTTCAACATGTGGGTTTTGGGAAGTAGTTCAAGAGGTAGAACCTATTTCCCTTTTATATTCAAACCTCTGGGTGTTACTACGTTATGCTTATAATGCTATGCTATGCTCGTAGATGTGGATTGGTTTGATAGATTCATGACATATGTGAGAGTTAGTATTAATTAAGGGTTAACTTAAGGTGGCTACTTTAATACACATCTGGGTGGATTGGTTGGGGCACCCTGGAGCACCTAGTGGTTGTCCGGGCACCTGGAGCAATCCAATGTTGTCCTAGGATATCTCAGAGTACCCGTGTGATCATCCTATGGTTTGCCACGCATGCTCAAAGGGATCATAAGATTGTTCATGCTAGAAACTTCTGTGTGCAGCCACATGCCATTATGGGCTCTGGCATAGTTGAGTAAGTTCTGGAATCCTTTCCATGATGGGCTAGCGGATGTAGGGGATTGTAGGTGTACCAGCCTATCTGTCAGTTAAGGGGACCTCTTCGGAAAGACTGTGTCTCGGTCATCCGTTTCTCAAACACCATGCAGTGTGAGAAACACAACGGAGGAGATCGAGTCTTGTGGGGAAAAGTGCGCAAACCTCTACAGAGTGTATAAAGTAATCATGATTAGCCGTGTCCCCGGTTATGGACATCTTGAGTATCTGGTACTTGAATTATTGATTTGATCTCAACACTTTACTTAATTAATTTGTTGGGTTATAACTATTATTTTGGGATTGAGTTGGAGGAACCTTCTCAATAATTTTCAACAAACTTTGTAGTTAAATGAAACTTATTCCTTTGTTGTGGGGAAAACTAGCTTTATGCAAATGATAACGATAGAGCCTCCACCAGCCATATATGCATGTAGTTATAGTAGCTTTATGCAAATGATAACCATAGAGCCTCCACCAGCCATATATGCATGTAGTTATAGTTGTTATTTGTTCATTGCTCTATAGTGTTATCTTGCCAGCATATTCCATGTGCTGACCTACACAGGCTGCAACGTATTATGTTGCAGAGTTTTCAGACGATGAGTAAGGTGCGCTAGGTCGTTGTCATGCACTCAGTTTTGCCGTGGAGTTGGATGGACTCTACTACCTTCGAAGCTTCCGCTATTATCTTATTTAGATGGCCTTCAGCCATATTATTGTAATAAGCTCTCTTCTGAGACATTCGATGTAATAAGTGTGTGATTGAACTCTTTTATAAAACCTCGAGTACTGTGTGTGTCAGCAATACCGATCCCGGGATGACACTAAGCACAGGGACTTGACCGTCTGAGGTCAAGTAACTACACCCAAGCACCGGTCCACCCACATATCAAATTATCAAAGTAACGAACGCAAATCTTATGAGCATGATGAAAACTAACTTGACGGTAATTCCCATGTGTCGTCGAGAGCGCTTTCCTTTATATGAGTTCATCCAGGCTTGTCCTTTGAAATAAAAAGGATTGGGCCACCTTGCTGCACCATAGTTACTCTTGTTACTTGTTACCCGTTATGAGTTATCTTAACGCATAACTATCTGTTACCGATAATTTCAGTGCTTGTAGAGAATTCCTTGCTGAAAACTGCTTGTCATTTCCTTCTGCTCCTCGTTGGGTTCGACACTCTTACTTATAGAAAGGACTAAGATAGATCCCCTATACTTGTGGGTCATCAAGACTCTTTTCTGGCGCCATTGCCGAGGAGTGAAGCACCTTTGGTGAGTGGAATTTGGTAAGGAAACATTTATATTATGTGCTCAAATTTACTGTCACTGGTCACTATGGAAAATAATCCTTTGAGGGGCTTGTTCGAGGTATCTTCACCTCGACCGATAGAGCAAAGAGTTGCTCCTCAACCTACTGAACCTACTGAAAATATATACTATGAAATTCCTTCCAGCATGACAGAGAAACTGCTGGCTAATCCTTATGCAGGAGATGGAACATTACATCCTGATATGCACCTAATCTATGTGGATGAAGTTTGTGGATTAATTAAGCTTGCAGGTTTGCCCGAGGATGATGTCAAGAAGAAGGTCTTCCCTTTATCTTTGAAGGGAAAGGCATTGACATGGTATAGGCTATGTGATGATATCGGATCTTAGAACTACAACCAATTGAAATTGGAATTTCATCGGAAGTTTTATCTTATGGATCTGGTTCATCGTGATCAGAATTATATAATATATTTTTTGGCCTCGTGAAGGAGAAAGTATCACTCAAGCTTGGGGGAGGCTTAAGTCAACGTTATATTCATGCCCCAATCATGAGCTCTCAAGAGAAATTATTATTCAAATTTTTTATGCTCGGCTATCTCGTAATGATCAATCTATGCTCGATACTTCTTGTATTGGTTCCTCTATGAAGAAGAATATTGAATTCAAATGGGATTTATTAGAAATAATTAAATGCAACTCTGAAGATTGGGAACTCGATGAAGGTAATGAGTCAGATATAAACCTTAAGTTTGATTGTGTTAAATCTTTTATGGATACAGATGCTTTTCAGAAATTTAGCACTAAATACGGACTTGACTCTGAGATAGTAGCCTATTTCCGTGAATCATTTTCTACTCATGTTGATCTCCCTAAGGAGAAGTGGTTTAAATATCATCCTCCCATTGAAGTGAAAGTAGTAGAACTATTAAAGTTGAAGAAGAAATTGTTACTTATAATGTTGATCCTATTGTTCCTACTACCTATATTGGGAAACCACCTTTTCCTGTTAGGATAAAGGATCATGCTAAAGCTTCAGTTATGGTTCGTCAGAGTTATATACTAGAACACCTACACCCCTGAGGAAATTAAAGTTGAACCTAGTTGTCGGGGGAAACGACACCTATGGGATCACCGGGACCCCTTTTGCTACGGTTCGCGGGCACAAGGTTGTGCAAAGAGCGGGTCTAGAAGCCAGCACGAGGATCGTTTACCCAGGTTTGGTTCGTGAGGATGCGTAATACCCTAGTCCTGCTTTGATGTATATTTGAGTGTTCTTGAGTTCTTGAACTAGCTACGATGCGTGTGTTGTCCAGAAGATCCGAATCCTTCTCCAGTACGCCTCGGGCCTCCTTTTATAGCCAAAGGGGCTACCACAGTGGCACAGAGGAGGTGGAAAGCTATACAGTGATCGAGTCTATCTCCTGGCACTGTAGGACAAACCGCATTTAATGCGCTGCCGACGTGCCATTCTCGCTTTATCGGGGACGACAAGGAAGCTCATCCCAGCTGTCGCCACCTTGCCTAGCTTCGATGCGTGTCCGGACTGATGAGGCGCGTAGCGCCAGCTGGCTGGCTGCTGAGTTGGTGCGGTGGCAGAGTCTTCACGAAGATCTACATGCCACCACACAGGTGCTTACCGACTTGGCCTACAGGTCACACGTCGCCATGCAGGTGGGAGATGCATGGGAATGGCGTGGAGTCTTGGCAGATGTGGGCCTGGCCGCGGCCCCGCGGATGTCTTCGGCAAGAGTCTTACCGGAGCCACGGCAAGGGTCTTGCCATGGCGTCATGGTCGTCCCCAGCAAGGGTCTTGCTGGGAGTCTCGTAGGTATCCTTGGCAAGGATTTTGCCGTGGATCGTCATCTTCTGGTCTGCACAAAGATCTGCATGCCACCATGGAGGTGCCTCCAGGGCCTCGATTCCAAAGTGGTTGATGGTGTTGGAACTCTTGGGTTCAAGGGTGGCAGCTTTGCTGGTGTTGGGCAAGTTGCCCCGGCAAGGTTCTTGTCGGGGCTGTGGAGGCCGTCCTGGCAAGGGCCTTGCTGGGGGAGCTCACCTCGCCCTTCTGCTATCTCGTGTTTGTGGATTGGTGTTGCTCTGGTTGTCTTGTGGCTTTGCTTCCTTCCTCTGCCCCGCCAGGCGTGGCCGCAGGCGTGGCTTCAACTGCCCGTGCACAAGTAAAGGGGTACAAAATAGGATCCCTCCTTTTGTGCACCGACAGGAGCCCCTGGGCCTGGGCTATACATAAGCGCGACGTGTTGTTGTGCTAGGCCCAAAACGGTGCGTGGGTGAGGGAGTCCTGGATTAGGGGGTCCTCGGCTATACATAAAGCAACACCCTGCACTAGCCTAAAAACAAGTGAAGTTTCACCCATATAAGAACAGGTGCAAAAAAATAATGGCACTCAATTTAGATAGCAAAAAAAGTGAACATCAAGTACTGGGGCACATTGACACACCTGGTTTTCTACGAACACCAAGTACTAGGGCACACCAAACCTCTGAAATTTGTGTGCCTAACTGAATTAACTGAATTTTCAATAACCGAATAAACTGAATTTTCAAAACTGACAAATATTAATAGGTTGACTACAGCAAATCCAATTTGCAAGCTTGACTAGATAAAATTTGAGCAACTTGTTGAGCTAATTTTGAGCAGAACTCCTTGAGGAACTAGCAGCAAGGAGTGGCTACAACTACAAACAGTGGCTAGAACTGCAGATTTACACATTAAAGGACACAAACTCAAGCAAGCTTCCTGAATTCTTGTTGCTAAAACTAATTTGACCTAAATTTGAGAGGGATTTGGACCTAATTTGACCTAAATTCGAGAGGGATTTGACCTAAACCTAGCAAAACCGAGAAGAAGAGCGCATGGCCGGGAGGGAGGAGAGAGGGATTACCTGACCACGATGAGGTGGTGGCCGGAGCGGAGACGACGCAGTGGGTGGGTCAGCGCAGTGGGTCTCCGGCGGGGCGGCGCAGTGGGTCTCCGAGGCTCCAAGTCTCTGGCGGGGCGGCGTAGTGCGTCTGGGCTCCGAGGCTTCAAGTCTCCGGTGGGGCGGCGTAGTGGGTCTGGGCTCCGAGGCTCCAAGTCTCCGGCGGGGTGGCGCAGTGGGTCTCGGTCGGGGCGGCGCAGTGGGTCTGGGCGCCGCGGATTTCTAGGGTTTGGAGGGCTGGGAAGGCGAGGGAGGGGGTGGGTGGGGGCGGCGGAGCCCGAGAGCGAGGTCACCGATGGGTGGAAGGGGATCGGCGATGGTTGCGAGAGGCGAGGGGCGAGATGGGTCGGCGCAGTATGGGTGGGGGTAGGGGGATTGGGGGAAGAACGGGGGTTGGCGAGGGGGGATGCTTAGCAATGGCGCACCCCTAGCGGTGCGCCATTAGAAATGTTTTTTTATAGCAATGGCGCACCCCCTAGAGGTGCGCCATTAGTAATCTTTTTATTGGATAGCAATGGCGCACCACCTAAAGGTGCGCCATTAGTAATCTTTTTTTGGATAGCAATGGCGCACCCCCTAGAGGTGCGCCATTAGTATTTTTTTAGGATTTTTGTTGCCTAGCGGAGGGCCGGCAGCGGCGTCTCGAACCCTACGTCTCGCTCGGGGGGGGGGGGGGGGAGGGAGGGGGTGGGTGGTCATTGGCGGCGGTGGAGCGGGGGAGGGTATGGGGGGTCGGCGGCGGTGGTGGAGCAGGGGAGGGTGCGGGGGGTCGTCGGCGGCGGTGGAGCGGGGGAGGGTGCGGGGGGTCGTCGGCGGCGGTGGAGCAGGGGAAGGGTGCGGGGGGTCGTCGGTGGAGGAGCGGGGGAGGGCGCGGGGGGTCGTCGGCGACGGAGCGGGGGAGGGTGCGAGGGGTCGTCGGCGGCGGTGGAGCGGGGGAAGGGTGCGGGGGGTCATCGTCGGCGGAGCGGGGGAGGGTGCGGGGGGTCAGCGGCGGCGGAGCGGGGGAGGGTGCGGGGGTCAGCGGCGGCGGAGCGGGGGAGGGTGCGGGGGGTCAGCGGCGGCGGTGGAGCGGGGGAGGGTGCGGGGGGTGCTCGGCGGTGAGGGGGGGTCTGGCGAGGGGGCATAGCGATCGAGATGGAGGACACTAGAATAGAAGAAATATCATTTCAATATGTTGAAATACAATCAAGAAATGAAGGCTATAATTTAAATACAATCGATCTTAGCTAGCTATCTGTTCACAATCTTCTTGCCCTTCTTTTTCGCAAATGGAGTTCTTCTGTGGAACGGACGTCCTTTAGGTAGGGTGGTCCTTCTTCTTCTTGTGGTGTATGGCACTTCATCGTTGTCATCATGTTCCATCTTCGGGTCGCCGTACTTGTCGAAGTCTTGCTCATTGGCGACTCCATCCATTCCGATGATCTTCCTTTTGCCTCTCCTCACGACAACATGATTGGGCTTTGACGGGTCGGTAATGAAGAAGCATTGGTCCACTTGGGAAGCCAGTACCCATGGCTCATTTTTCACGGTGACGTTTGCGCCTGTGGTCTTCGATTTGGCTTCGGGTATAACCATGGTGGTGAAATACCGGTCTTCTTTTAGGACGCTCTTGGCCCATCTGACACGAAACATCGGGACCTTCTCTCCAGCGTAGCTCAGCTCCCAGATCTCCTCGATCCTTCCGTAGTATTTTTCCTTGTCGTTACCGGTGTAGGATTCCATCGTTACCCCGGAGTTATGATAACCATCGCTCTTCATGTCCTTGTCCTCGGTGTAGAATGTGTAGCCGTTGATATCGTACGCCTCATAGGTCATTAGGTTGTGCTCGGCGCCCTGTGACAAGGCGGATATGAGTTTTTCTTCCGCGGAAGAATCCTCATGTAAAGGGTACGACAAAAGCTTCTCCTTGAACTAACACGTGAAACATGAGTTGTGCTCTTTGATTATATCTCCTTCCATCCTCTGTTGGCCTCAGTCATTGTACTTCTTCTCAATAAAGGTTTTGTGCTCTACCACCCAAGGATCGACCACGTCTATGTGTTGTAGCGCGACTAGGTTTGCTCTTTCAAAGTCAGCGAGTCGACCCTCGAAGTTGACATGCATTTCGCGGCGACCCTCGCGGCGACCCCATCTAGCGAGCCTGCTGATGTGCCTGTTGACGGGCAGACCAACGGGGTCTCGATGCCTAGATAATTCATGCAGTAGGAGATGCACTCTTCTGTCAGAAAGCCCCTGGCTATGCTTCCCTCTGGACGTGACATGTTGCGAACGTATCCTTTGATGACACCATTCATCCTTTCAAATGACATCATGCTGTGCAGGAACGTCGGCCCGAGTTGGATGATATCCTCCACGATATGGACTAGCAGATGCACTATAACGTCGAAGAATGCGGGCGGGAAGTCCATCTCAAGCTCGCATAGTATCACCATGATCTCTTCCTATAGCCTTCTGAGTTGCCTCACGCCAACCGACTTCCGAGAGATCACGTCGAAAAAGTTGCATAGGCCAAATAACATTTCACGGACGTGCGCATCCATGATCCCACGGATTGCAACTGGAAGTATCAGCGTCATCAGCACGTGACAGTCGCGAGACTTCATCCGGCTGAACTTCTGCTTCGCTGGGTCTAGATATCTGCTTATCTTCCCCGCGTAACCGTAAGGAAGTTTTACTCCTATGAGGCAGGTGAAAAACTGCTCGATCTCCTCCTGACTTAGAGTGAAGCACGCGAGAGGGTAGTCATTTCCGGTGTTCTTGGCCTTTTTGCCTTTGCGATGACTTTCCGTGTCCTGCTTCACCTCATCATCATCATCATTAGCGTGAAGCTCCTCCCTGATGCCCATTTATTTCAAGTCTGCCTTTGCTTTTGGCCCATCTTTGGTCCTCTCTGGCATGTTGAGCAGTGTACCAAGCAGACTCTCGCACATGTTCTTTGTGATATGCATGACATCAAGGCTGTGAGGCACACGGTGGATCTTCTAGTATGACAAGTCCCAGAAAACAGACCTCGCTTTCCATACCTTTAGCAGCGGCTTTGGCTCCTTTCGCTTCTTTCCCGGCTCTGGCGCCTTTTGCTTCTTTCCCGGCAGTGGGCAATCTTTCCAATTTTTCAACAACTCGTCTATTTCCTCGCCGCTCCTCGTACGCGTGCATCTTCGGGGTTCGGTTTTACCATTGAGCAGATCCTTGCATTTTCTCCATGGGTCATCGTCGCGAAGCCACCTTCGATGTCCCATGAACACGGTTTTTGAAGACCCAGGATCTCTATCTAGCTGGCGATACGTTGTGTCATCCATGCACCTGACGCATCCAGAAAATCCGTGGACCACCTGCCCCGCGAGATATCCGTAACTGAGATAGTCGTGCACCGTCGTGAGCAGTGCGGCTCTCATAGGGAAATATTCTTTCTCTGCGGCATCCCACATATTGGCTGGCGTTTTCCACAGCCTGTCTAGCTCCTCTTTCAGTAGCCCCAGATACAGATTGATGTCGTTCCCTGGTTGTTTCGGCCCTTCAATTAGCATACTCATGTGAATGTACTTCCTCTTAATGCACAACCAAGGGGAAGGTTGTACATCCACACAAACACAGGCCAGGTTCTATGTGTGCTTCTCTGGCTGCCAAACGGATTGACTCCATCGGTGCTCGCGCCCAGCACGATGTTCCTTGGATCGTCCCCAAATTCTGGGTGTTTGAAGTTCAACGCTTGCCACTGGCTCGCATCCTTAGGGTGACTCAACATCTTGTCTTTTTTATTTATCTCCGAATCATTTCCGTCATCTTCTCGCTTCTTCTCCTCACTATCCGCGTGCCAACGCATGAGCTTTGCTAGCTTAGGGTCCGCGAAATACCACTGCAGATGAGGAGTGATCAGAAAGTACCACACCACTTTTAGAGGAGCTTTCTTCCTCTTCTTGTATTGAGTGACGCCGCACACCAGACATATGGTAGACTCCGCGTGCTCGTCCGGATAAATGATGCAATTGTTCATGCACACATGGTATTTCACGTGCGGTAAATCCAGAGGACACACGATTTTCTTCGCCTCCTCGAAACTGGTCGGGCACTTGTTCCCCTTGGGAAGACATTCGTGCCAGAATGACATGTTCTCATCGAAGCATGCGTCAGTCATTTTGTGTTTTACCTTCATCTCCAGAGCCATGAGCGTTACTTTCAGGCGGGTATCCTTGGGCCTGCATCCTTCATACAATGGAGTAACCGCGTCTATCTCCAGTTGATCTAGCTTGGCTTTCTCTCGGGCGGCAGCTCTTGCGTTATCCGTCTGCTTGAGAAGCAGCTCTTGAATATGAGGGTCCTGCACCTAGTCCATCGATGGTCCATCGTTGTCTGCTCCGGCATCTTCATCTTCCTCATCATCATGTCCGGCATCTTCTACATGATGACTGTGTACAGCATCACCGTCGTGATCATGTCTTGGAGATTCTTCGTTTTCTCGCCCGCCCTCGTCGCGGTGGTTGTCTTGCTGCCCTTCCTCATTTCTTGCCAGGCCCCCATGGACGACTTCACAGTCATCTTCATCACCTTGCCACCGATAGCCATCCATGAAACGACTCAAGAGCAGGTGGTCCCGCACCTGCCCGGAATCCGGGTCAGCAATAAGGCTCTTCAGCTTGCATCTTCGACACGAACATCTTATCTCCGTCTCGTTCTTTTGAAGCATCTCGGCCTTAGCGGAGCTCAAAAACCTATTCATGATGCCTTCGGTCATTGTGCGGACCATGGTCGCCTGCGGGGTAGAGCAAAACGATATTTTAGAACCAAGAAAAAATTTGGCACGACTTTCCCTAAAAAGAGGACCAAAAAGAACGCATAGTGCCAAAATTCTCGCCGAAACGGAAATGAATCAACATTCCAGCAAAATATTTGCAACTATCACATTTCAAATACCGGTACCTGCAAACACAGACATATATGCAACACCACAAACATATGCAACACCACAAACATACATAGATCTAGCTAGGCCATAAAAAGTGCATGTGCACGTTGTTGGAGGGAGAAAAAAGTAGATCTACAACATAAAGATAGCTTTCCCCTTACTTACCTATCAAAAAAGGTAATTTAACCACTTAATTTGGATGAATCTGTGGTGCAAATGAGGTGAGGAGGAGGAGACAGTCGAGACAAGCTTGGAGGACGAGGTGGAGAGAATGAAGTGGGGAAAGTGAGTGTGTAGGTGTGGCTGTCCAAAATATCTAGCTGGTCCCAGGTTACTAATGGCGCACCAGCTTGTGGTGCGCCATTAGTAGTTTTGCAAAAAAAAATGAGAGTAGTGGCACACGTGGTGAGTGGTGCGCCATTAGTTTTTTTTGGAAAAAAATATGTTAGTAGTGGCGCACCATTGGTCTGGTGCGCCATTAGTGTGATAGACACTAATGGCGCACCAGCACATGGTGCGCCACTGCTATATAGTAGTGGCACACCGCATGTCTGGTGCGCCATTAGTGTTCATATTATCTATAGCCCTTTTCCTAGTAGTGCACAGTGGCACACACGAGGTGGAAAGCTATACGGTGGTCGAGTCTATCTCCTGCACTGTAGGACAAAACACATTTAATGCGCTACCGACGTGCCCTTCTTGCTTTATCGGGGATGACAAGGAAGCTCGTCCCAGCTGTCGCCGCCACGCCTGGCTTCGACGCGCGTCTGGACTGATGAGGTGCATAGCGCCACGCTGGCTGGCTGCTGAGTTGGTACGATGGTAGAGTCTTCACGAAGATCTGCATGCCACCACACAGGTGCTTGCCCAGTTGGCCTAGAGGCCACACGTCGCCACGCAGGTGCCTGCCTAGCTGGTGGGCTGGCAGATGTGGGCCTGGCTGTGACCCTGCGGATGTCTTCAGCAAGAGTCTTGCCGGAGCCAGGACAAGGGTCTTGCCGTGGCGTCATGGTCATCCCCCGCAATGGTCTTGCCGGGGGTCTCGCAGGTATCCTTGGCAAGGATCTTGCCGAGGATCGTCGTCTTCTGGTCTCCACAAAGATCTGCATGCCACCATGGAGGTGCCTCCCGAGCCTCGGTTCCAAAGTGGTTGATGGTGTTGGAACTCTTGGGTTCAAGGGTGGCGGGTTTGCTGGTGTTGGGCAAGTTGCCCCAGCAAGGTTCTTGTCGGGGCTGTGGAGGCCGTCCCGGCAAGGGCCTTGCCGGGGGAGCTCACCTCGCCCTTCTGCTCTTCGTGTTTCTGGCTTGGTGTTGCTCTAGTTGTCTTGTGGCTTTGCTTCCTTCCTATGCCCTGCCAGGCATGGCCGCAGGCGCGGCTTCAACTGCCCGCGCACAAGTAAAGGGGTACAAAATAGGACCCCTCCTTTTGTGCACCGACACTAGTATTGCTATGCACTGGTACACGTCGGTCCTAAACAAACGGTTTTTAACCCCTTTCTGTGACGGCATTTGGAACTGTCGCCAAGTGAGTGTGGGCGATAGGGGGGGGGGGGTCCTTCCCACACGACCCAAAAACCATTGGGGATTTGCCCTCCTGGCACACATGCTCGGCAAAATGAGGTCGTGTGCGACCGATGAGCACTCAAATACAGAAATACGTACAGTAGTGCTAAGAAAATACAATTATACATGCGAAATCATTTTCGGTCATAAGTACATCCCACACAGTCAGTCACCACTAATCGTTTCTGTTCATATATACATCCCACACAGTCACTACAAGGAAAACGTTTGCGCAAGGTGGTGCAACACAAAAAGTTTTGAAGAGAATGTCGTGTGTGATTGTTCATTGATCCAACACGGTTTATTCCTAGAAACTGTGTGCGTTGCCTGAGGTCATCGCCCATGGTGGTTTCTCATTAAACGTTTGCAATAGGAAAACCCAATTAGCAAGCTAATTGGCCAATTAACGGGCTAATTTCCCTATTATTAATAATCCATTTACTAATCTAATTGACATTCATATTAAGCACATAATATATTCCATTTCCATATTAAGGAAGCAGGATTTCATAATTGAAATACATCGGAGTACAACATGATATAGCTTCAGCACTCAGCTACCCCATTACACAACTACACCAGTAGCAAGTTTCACATGCAACATCTAGAACCTTTCGAAATTAGCATCATAGACAGTACATACAACGATGCATCTTATCTGGAAAACTACTAAAGTGGAAGGCGAATATTGAGCCTTCATTCATGTTGAAGGTCTTTGCAACTTTAGGCCAGTCCCTGTGGATGATTGACCGTCCATCCTTCGACCTCTTCAGGAACACTTCAATATTGAACCGTGGGTGTTGTATGAAAACTTTCCTCGCCTCCTGACCATAGAGGTGGTTCGAGAGGTAATCATCAGTGAAGCCTGAAAACAAGGATGTGCATAAATATCTTCTCGATATTGGAAATGGGGCAAAGGAATACAAAAAGGCAAGGTATAATAGTTAGTACCATCTTCTAAACCTGTGCAGATTAATCAGATTAATTCAAGCCACATGGAAAACCCATTTATCCAAACCAAGCATGATTAAGAACTAGGAAATCCAGCACTTGTATATGTTTCTCATGTATTAAGTGTAGCCAAATTCGATTTATTCCTCACATGGTATACAATAACAGAATGCAACCACAACAATTTAGCATCGCATTGCAGAATTGAACCCAGCAGTTAACCCAACACCACAACAAATGAACCAAACGTTAACTGAGCACCACATTGCAATATAACATACTCCTAATAGAAGATCAGACAGTTAACCAAACCGAGCATGCTTAACAACTTGGAAATAGAGCAATTGTATTTGTTTCTCATGTATTTAGTACAGCCAAATTCGATTTATTCCTCACATGGTATACAATAAAAGAATGCAGCCATAGCAATTGACCACCGCATTACAGAATTGAACCAAGCAGTTAACTAAACACCACAACAAATGAACCAAACATTAACTGAGCACCACATTGCACAATATAACATACTCCTAATAGAAGATCAGACAGTTAACCAAACCAAGCATGCTTAACAACTTGGAAATATAGCAATTGTATTTGTTTCTCATGTATTTAGTACAACCAAATTCGATTTATTCCTCACATGGTATACAATAACAGAATGCACCCACAACAATTGAACATCGCATTGCAGAATTGAACCAAGCAATTAACTAAACACCACAACAAGTGAACCAAGCCACAACAAATGAACCAAGCAGTTAAATAAACACCAATTGAACACTATAACATACTCCTAATAGAAGATCAGACAGTTAACCAAACCAAGCATGCTTAACAACTTGGAAATATTGCACCCTGAAGAATTGAACCAAGCAGTTAATTGAACACCACATTGCACGACATATAGAACATATACACTATAGCAGAAGATTGCATGGTAAAAGTACATAGCACAATTCACTAGAATTTGTTGAGGAAAGGAAGTAGCTAGCAAACTGAACATGGGTCCTCATAGTGAGCTAATAAGACAAGCTACTCCTCATTGTCGGAGATATCGATGACGATTGGCTCCTTGGACATGGAAGAGGGCGAGGCCTCCGCATTGTGGGTGCCCTCGTTGTAGTGGTGAGTTGCCTGAGCCGCTCCGGGTACCAACCTGCTGGCTCTTGAGATGAGGTAAGCACGTGCACGCTGAAAAAACACCTCATAGTCTTTGTCAAAGGCACCGATGGTGGCCTCGAGAAAACGCCACGAACTATTATTTAAAGCAGCCAACCGCATCGCGTCGTCGACGCGCGAGGCGTCAACGGTGGCCTTGACGGCGAGGTGCTCCTCCAAGATCTGGGGGTCGGCACGAACGACAGCCATCGTGACCTCATCCGCGCGTGCGGTCGCGATTTGCTTCTCCGTTGCCAAATGCTCCTTGAGGTCCTAGCTATACTGCATGCACCATGGCGCTTATTTGGTGGAGGGGTCGGTGATTTGGGTGGAAGGTGTCGCGCTCGCGCCGGCGATCGGGGCATGTGGGATGTGGAAGGAGGAGGATGTGGGTCGGGTGTGGATTACCTGCCTGGATAGGCGAGGCCGAGCAGGGTAAAGGAGGGTCGCCGGCGAGGAGGCGACGGTGCTGCAAGCAAGGAGTGAAGGTTTCAACTTGGAAAGGAAGGCGGAAAGAAGGGAAATGTGACTTTTGGTAAGGGGGAGGGGGCGGGGAGATAGATATTTCTGCGGAAGCCAAAAATTTGGAATCGCTTCAGCCAAAAAACTGGCGCGCAAAGTGTCATTACACACGGTCCCTTATTCAGACACGGTCAGAAGATATTTTGTGCTGCATCTCATACGGTCGGTTATAACAAACTGTGTGGGGTCTACTTGATTTTTCATCTTGATTTGAATTACTTAATGGGGTCACAGCGGCCATGGACGGTGTTTGAATTGCTAGACCTTTTATCTACAGTAATTGGAATTATTCAGGGTTCGTTTGGACAATTTTATGCATTAAGTGAGTGTTCAATGCATTTATGTGCATAATTCAAATTTGAACTGCATGCACATGCTCCAGTGCATATAAATTCTTTGAAAAATCAAATCTTTGTCCTTGTGTGCATGCTTAGGTCCCATGCAAGAAATGGGAATGAATTTCAAACACCATGGCACCGTTGATTGCCGACAAAACATTGAGATGACTGGTTTTAAATTCTAGTAAATCCAAAACTCATCTGAAATTCATGAAACTTGGCATGCTATCATGGAGCGGCATCAACATGCCATGGTAAAATTTTTGTCCCATTTGGGGAAGGTTTGGGTATATGGTTCTCACAAACCGGAGCTTCTGACAACAAGCATGATGGTTTTCGGTAGGGAACATCCCACCTTTTGTGACGAAATGATATCCATTGCCTCTTATTATTTTCAAATATTTTTCTTGTGTCAACATAGAACAACAGGAGTGTTGTGTGAACTTTTGTGATTTTTCGGGGTTCGTTTGGACATGTTTATGCATTAAGTGAGTTTTCAATGTATTTATGTGCATAATTCAAATATGAACTACATGCACATGCTCTAGTGCATATAAACTAGTTGAAAAATCAAATATGTGTCCTTGGGTGCATGCTTAGGTCCCATGCAAGAAATGGGAATGAATTTCAAACACCATGGCACCGTTGATTGCTGGCAAAACATTGAGATGCCTGATTTTTAAATTCTAATAAATCCAAAACCCGTCTAAAATTCATGAAACTTGGCATGCTATCATGGAGCGGCATCAACATGCCGTGGTAAATTTTTTGTCCCGTTTGGGGCAGGTTTGGGTATATGCTTCTTACAACAAGCATGACGGTTTTCGGTAGGGAATGTCCCACCTTTGCGGATGAAACGATATCCATTGCCTCTTATTGCTTTCAAATTTTTTTCTCGTGTCAACATAGAACAATAGGAATGTTGTGTAAATTTTTGTGATTTTTGGGGGTTCATTTGGCCATTTTTATGCCTTAAGTGAGTTTCAATGCATTTATGTGCATAATTAAAATTTGAACTACATGCGCATGCTCCACTGCATATAAACTAGTTGAAAAATCAAATATGTCTCCTTGGGTGCATAATTAGGTCCCATGCAAGAAATGGGAATGAATTTCAAACACCATCGCACCGTTGATTGCCGGCAAAACATTGACATGCCTGGTTTTTAAATTCAAGTAAATCCAAAACTTGTCTGAAATTCATGAAACTTGGCATGCTATCATGGAGCGGTATCAACGTGCTGTGGTAAAATTTTTGTCTCATTTGGGGCAGGTTTGGGTATATGCTTCTCACAAACCGGAGCTTCTCACAACAAGAATGATGGTTTTCGGTAGGGAACGTCCCACCTTTGGGGACGAAACAATATCCATTGCCTCTTGTTGCTTTCAATTTTTTTTCTCATGTCAACATAGAACAACAGGAGTGTTGTGTGTATTTTTGTGATTTTTTGGGGTTCGCTTGGACATTTTTATGCATTAAGTGAGTTTTCAATGCATTTATGTGCATAATTCAAATATGAACTACATGCGCATGCTCAAGTGCATACAAACTGGTTGAAAAATCAAATATGTGTCCTTGGGTGTATGCTTAGGTCCCATGAAAGAAATGGGAATGGATTTCAAACACCATGTCACCGTTTATTGCCAGCAAAACATTGAGATGCCTTGTTTTTAAATGCTAGTAAATCCAAAACCCGTCTGAAATTCATGAAACTTGGCATGCTATCTTGGAGCGGCATCAACATGCCATGGTAAAATTTGTGTTCCATTCGGGGCAGGTTTGGGTATATGCTTCTCACAAACCGAAGCTTCTCACAGCAAGCATGATGGTTTTCGGTAGGGAACATCCCACCTTTGGGGACGAAACGATATCCATTGCCTCTTATTGCTTTCAAATTGTTTTCTTGTGTCAACATAGAATAGGAGTGTTGTGTGAATTTTTCTAATTTTTCGGGGTTCATTTGGACATTTTTATGCATTAACTGAGTTTTCAATGCATTTATGTGCATAATTCATATTTGAGCTACATGTGCATGCTCCAGTGCATATAAATTGGTCGAAAAATCAAATATGTCTCCTTTGGGTGCATGCTTAGGTCCCATGCAAGAAATGGGAATGAATTTCAAACACCAGGGCACCGTTGATAGCCGGCAAAACATTGAGATGCCTGGTTTTTAAATTCTAGTAAATCCAAAACTCGTCTGAAATTCATGATACTTGGCATTCTATCATGGAGCGGCATCAACATGCCGTGGTACAAATTTTGTCCCATTTGGGGCAGGTTTGGGTCTATGCTTCTCACAAACCGGAGCTTCTCACAATAAGCATGATGGTTTTCAGTAGGGAACGTCCCACCTTTGGGGACGAAACGATATCCATTGCCTCTTATTGCCTTCAAATTTTTTTCTCGTGTCAACATAGAACAACAGGAGTGTTGTGTGAATTTTTGTGATTTTCGGGGTTCGTTTGGACATTTTTATGCATTAACTGAGTTTCCAATGCATTTATGTGCATAATGCAAATTTGAACTACATGCACATGCTCCAGTGCATATAAATTGGTTGAAAAATCAATTCTGTCTCCTTGGGTGCATGCTTAGGTCCCATGCAAGAAATGGGAATGAATTTCAAACACCAGTGCACCGTAGATTGCTGGCAAAACAGTGAGATACCTGGTTTTTTAATTCTAGTAAATCTAAAACTCGTCTGAAATTCATGAAACTTGGCATGCTATCATGGAAGGGCACCTGACATGCTGTGGTATTTTTGGTGTCCATTTTGAGAGAAGGCGCACTCGAATAATGACAGCCAACAAAGGCATTTTGAAAAAAAGCTGACACTTTAATATCTGAAACGTTTTTATAATTCAAACCATGTGCGTTCGGTTAACCATTCACGTGACACCACGTGTCATGGTTTTAATGGCTCTTGATCGCAAACATTTTAGATAGAACACCCATATGCAAAGTGAGAGCAGGATTTGTGCATCTCTTGAACACAAATGGTTCTTTTGGATGACCCGTGTGAACCACTTACAAACAATTTGGTGCGATTTGCATCTGTCATATTGGGTATGTTGCCATTTTTCAAACTAGAAAGATTGACATTTGTTGTTCTAGTAACATTGCCATTTGCCAACCTTGTAACACTGCGATTTGTCAAAATATGAAGGGAAAAATCACTAGCATTATCTAATTTTTGCAACTAAAATTCAGTAATTAAGCATAGATGGAGGCGAGCGGGCGTGTTCAGCTGGGCGCGCAGCGGGCAGCACAGTACTATTCGATCTGACAGCGGGCGGCGCAGTTCCCAATACGGCTTTAATGCAGACGAGGGAGAGGGTAGTGGTTCCCGAAATGTTAAACGACCAATGATGCATCCTCCTTCAATTAGCATCATGTGAATGCATGAGGGAAGTAATGGGAGGATGACCGGGAAAAGAGGCCGCACGATGTGAATGCAACGCAGTTTGCACTCATATAAAGGCGCCCCTCCATTCCAATGCATCTACCACATCGTACGCACCTAAGCATTTGCCTAAGCACCTACACTAATAAGCGCAAAAGTACTCACTCCAGACTCATGGCGGCGATGCGCGCGGGCAGCCAGCGGCTGTGCCAGATGGTCCATGATGCCGGCCTGCGGTATGGCACCGTGGATCGTCTCCACACGGTGTTGGCGACCCGCTGGTGGATGGCCGCCATCGACGCCAGATACGACTCTCAGTATGACTAGATGATTGTTCGCACCACCAAAAGGTTCACCGTCGTCAAGAAGCTCGCGGACGGCATCGCCGTACTCCTCCAGCCCGCACGCCCGGGCTCCTCATTGCCTGCCACCCTAATCGGCCTCCATGGTCGGAACCTATTTCAAGCACTAGTGGCCCTGCGACTGCTCGCCGACACCGTGAAGAATGTCCACCTGGAGGTCGCGCTCGCTGCGAGGCGCCTCGCCCTGCAAGAAACCATCGACCTACACATCCATGTGTATGAGCGAATCATTTACATAGGTATATACAAGGCCAGTGAGGAGGCTACGACGTTGGCCTTCTTCAACCGGCCGGAATCCTTGGATGCCATTGTTGAGAAGCACCTTGACCTCGCCACAAAAGCCGCCGCTCCTTAGCCGCCGGTCGGTGGCCCGTGGCACTGACTTGAGGAGGAGGAGGAGGTCGTACGTTGATGGATGCATCTTTCTTCTTGCCTAATTATATGCATCACTGTAACTAGTACTCCATCCGTCAATTTATAAGTTGTGCTGCCAGTGTCTATCTCGTTACTTTTTGATAATTTTTGTTTTTTGAACACATGTTGATTGGCTTGAATGAAGGTCTATCCTGCCGTTAGGTGCCGGAGCTGGCTGTGCTTGCATCCGTCGGCGCGCTCTGCTTGTGGGAAGCTTTTCCTTGCACGTTCAACTACTATATATATACACACACACATAAACACTATTCTGATCACAATCTGACCTGCCCCGCTAGTAGTACGTTGAACTTCCATGTGAACTAGGTTGAACTTCTGCCAACATTGCCCAAATGGGGCTTGCGATATACCGTTGGAAAGCTATGGACCCCAATATCATGACCCAACTTAAATTTTTGGCAAAATATCAAGGGTTTAAAAGCAGTTTTGAAAACCGTTTTTTCTTCGCATAAAAATGTGAATCGTATTTTCGATCGCATTTCTAAACTGTTTATCGGAATGAGGCATATAATATGGCATTGGAAAGCTGCTGCAAAACCGCTCCTTCCACATGTTGAAAGTTTTCTCTAATTCCCTATGGTTGAAGAGTAATTTGAAAAAATGTAAAATTTCGTAAACCGAACAGTTGAGTTCGTTTTTTCGATGTCATTTCTAAACGGCTAATCCAATGGAGGCATATGATATGGCGTTGGAAAGATTATGAAAATGCGCTACTTTTTCATCTTTAAAGTTTCTTTTCTAATTTTAAATGGTTTAAGAGTAATTTAGGAAATGGTCCAAGTCCTACCGAGTTCGTATTTTTGAGCTAATTTTTTAACCGTGCGTCCAAATGCAGCAAATGATATGGCGTTGGAAAGCTTGAAAAAATGCGAAACTTTTTAGTATGTATTGTTTCTCCCAATTCTTTACGGTTTTAAGTCAGTTTCGAAAATGCCGAAAAACGTATTTTCACCGTAATTTCTATAAACTTTATCGGAATTGGGCAAATAATACACCATTGAAAAGCTACGGAAAATGCGAAACTTTTTCATGTTGATGGTTTTCTCTGTTTCTTAGCCGTTTTCAAGTAATTTCGAAAACGTTGGGATCATTCGTTCTGCCTCTATCGCGAAACAGATTCTTCGAAAATGCACCATGTGAAGAACCTGAACTTCTCAGCATGTCTACCTGAACTTCACTCTATTTTCGACGTGCTTTTTTTGCTCGCTGATCTCCATCCACTGCTCGTAGCTCTCCATCCACTCACCAGAATTGAGCAAGTGATATACCGGTGGAAATCTGCCGTAAACATGCAACTTTCTCGTATTAATCATTTTTTCATACTCGCGATGATTTTAAAAGTTTTTCATTTGAAATTCATTTTCTGTAGTAGTTGAACTTCCTGGTGTTTTCACGTTGAACTTCTATGACGTATTTTTGTTTGTAATTTTCTCATCCATTCGTCAGTGTTATACAAATGATATTTCTTTTGTACAAACCTCTCTCACAATAATTTTTTTAACTTTCTCCGACCGAGGACTTGAACTTATAACAACGAACTTTTAGTATTTGCTTTTTTATTCTTTTTAATACCAAATGCACACCGTGTAGTACGTGAACTTATGGCAGTTATCAATATGAACTTCTCTCGGTTACGTGAAAATATCTGAGTTTTTTATGAATATTAATCTGAATTTCGTAAATTCTTTTTTATGAAGTTTGAAGCGCTCTATTTTTTAAAAGTTGGACTTCTTGTTATTTTATTTTTGATCTTCTTGTTTCCATTCTTTACTAACGAGGAAAATCTGAGTTTTCTATAATCATCGAACTTCTCCATGTTTTTAATATGGACTTCCTGGTTTTATTTCTTAATCCTTTTTATGAAATTTTGAAGCGCTCTATTTTTAAAAGTTAAACTTCTTGTTATTTAATGTTTGAACTTTTTGTTTCCATTCTTTAATAACGAGGAAATCTGAGTTTTCTATAATCCTCGAACTTCTCCATCTTTTTAATATGGACTTCCTGGTTTTATTTCTTAATCCTTTTTTATGAAATTTTGAAGCGCTCTATTTTTAAAAGTTGAGCTTCTTGTTATTTAATTTTTGAACTTTTTGTTTCCATTCTTTAATAACGAGGAAAATCTGAGTTTTCTATAATCATCGAACTTCTATATCGAACCGCTCTAACTTTTTATTTGAATTTATTTTATGTATTTTTAGAAATATGAAAATTGTAGTTTTGGTAGAAACATCAAACTTCTTCATTATTTTTGAATTGAACTTATTTGTTTTATTCTTTAGTAACCAAAAAAGTTCGATTTTTAATTAAATATCAAACTTCTACATGTTTTTAAATTGAGCTTCTTGGTTTTATTTTTGAGCAACGAGAAAAACTGAGTTTTTAATGTACATTGAATTACTCTGTTTTCTAAAATTGAACTTCTTGGTTTAATCTTTAGTATCGGGGAAAATCCAAATTTTAAAAAAAGGAAAAATATTTTTAAAACTTTTTGTTGTTGTTCCCTTATTTTAATTTGAACTTATTAGTTATTCTTTAGAACGAGAATCTAAGGTTTTTATCAACTTTGAACTTCTCTGTTATTTTAATTTGAACTTCTTAGTTTTATTCTTTAGTAGAAAATCGAGTTTTTTGAACTTCTTTGTTTAAAATTTTGAACTTCTTGTTTTTTTAATGAATTTTAAAGTGCTTTATTTTTTGTTTGGACTTCTCACTTTTCATTATGTAGTGATGAAAAAAATCTTAGTTGTTTTAAACAGCAAACTACCATTTTTTTAGGTTGACCTTCTCCGCTTTTTTATTTTGAACTTCCACGTATTTATTTTAGAAATGGGGGAAATAAAACTGATCCATTTTACCCTATAAGGAATTTCACAATTTTTATTTTTAAGTTAAACACATATGATTTTTTTTCTTTTCCTACATATCTAGGTTTTTCGTATAAGTTTGTTCGTCAAATTCCTTTATTTTTTTGTTTCCATGAGAGAGCTTCTATATTTTTTGCGAGAAAAGAGGTGGAGGCGAGTATTAGAAAATTTTGGATTTATTTCATTAATTTTGAGCTTCCAGATTTGAACAATTCGAACTTCTCATAATTTTCTCAATGAACATTTATTGGGTTTGTCTTTTTTGTTTTTGTGAACAATTTTTTTGTTGTGTTATTTTTTCCACATGCTCGCATACACCTATTACTTATCAGGAGCTAATCAAGGACACTAGAGCACATTGCATGGTCACACATAGTCTTTGTTGTGCACGCTACAACAAATAAGTTTAAACCACAAAAATGCTCAAACGCTGCAGAACCTTCGTGCAGTTCAGGTACAACAAGATGATTCTCATGCACATTACATTGAATAGCTAGCATGCCCAAAACAGGAACACACAGATTTTACATCTGTTGGATAATTGAAACTCATGTAAACTGAAGTATCACCAAATTGAAAATTTTCATAAAAAAATCAGAACGTGAAACCTCATGTCCATGTTGTCGTTGAAGAAAAAAAAATAGAGAGTGAGAGATGTAGTGGCCGAAGAAGTTAGGGAAATCTTCCGGTCGGGGGAGGACCGCCCTGCCAACGGAGGAGGGAGTGGACTGCCGTGACACTGGGGGAGCAGAGGAGCATCCACCCTGTGGGGCAGCCGTGAGGTTGGGGTCGGCGACGACGTGAGGAGGGAGGAGGCCAGCGGCATGCTTGGGCTCGCCGGGACGTGGATGCAGGGCGCCAGATCCCGGCAGGAAGGTGGATGCAGGGCTCGTCGGGACGTGGATGTAGGGCGCCAAATCCCGACAGGAAGGTGGATGTAGGGCTCGCCGGGACGTGGATGCAGGCTCGCCGGGAGGAAGGTGGCAGCATGGGGTGGCGTGGGTGGCTCTCACGCCAGCGGCGGTAGATGAGGACGGCCGCGGCAGGATAGGATGAAGGTCACAGGGGCAGAGCGGGAAGGTCGCGGGGCTTGTGGATCTCGGGCGATGGCGATTGTGGCGCTGGGCCGCGCGCGACCATGGCGGGAATGCGACGGCGGGACGCCGGAGGTGCACGAGCAAGGTGGACGGCGGCGGGTCACTTGGGAGGGGGCGCGACGGCGAGGTTCTCCGGGGAAGGCGCACGGCGACATGGGAGAAATCCAGGGGGTGGCGGCGCCGGCAAGATCTAGGGAGGGTGGCGGCGCCGACGTGATCCAGGAGGCTAGTCATGGCGTTCGGCGGAGGATCGGTGGAGGTTTGGTGATCGGGCCAGCGGGTGTGGTGGGGGTGGGGGTGGGGATCGGGGCAGCGGGTGGGTGGGTTTTTCTGTCCGGTGGGTTTGTCAATCTCAGGAACATGCATCGGGCCCTATATAGGGTTGTTGTGATCCAAATAACTATTCTGATCCGTTGCAACTATATATATATATATATATATATATATATATATATATATATATATATATATGGTTGCTCGTCGTTGAGGCGACGCAGAGCGCTTTGCTCGCGTCCCTCCGCGCGCGCTCTGCCCGCGGTTGGGCGTGCGCACGATAACGTCAGGGCCCCCATATGCATGCGGTTGCGCCGCGCGCGTTGCCACGCGATGCAGTTACGTGCGGCATGATGGAGTTACGCGCTGCAAATTAGAACTTCCATCAGGGCCTGCTGATATTTCTGGTCGTCCGGCTTCCCCTTTAATTCCCGCGGCCATTATAACCTTAGTCTCTTCAACCTTTCAATCGTGCTCCACAACACAACAAGCACACCCACGACGACACATAGAGAGGGGATGTCTCGCGGCGCTCCAATGGAGTTCAGCGAGCATAGAATGGAGACCCACACGTGGGAGACGGATCTCTCGGTGGTGTACACCATTGACCCGGCCGTGGTGGAAGACTACATCAACAGCATTGAGCAGTTGCCTGCTCGAGACAAGTACAAGGTGGTCAGCATCGACCTCCAGTACACCGTCGGTCGTCCTGACATAGATCAGAAGGTTGTTGTCGCCTAGTTGTGCATCTGCCATCATGTCCTCATCTACCACTACTGCATGGCCATAGAGCCTTGCGACCGTTTCAACAGGTTTGTCAACAGCACCGACTACATGTTCGCCACAGTGGAAACCAAAGACGACGTAAAAGCGCTTAGTGTTACAGGCTTGGCCTACAAGAACCTTGTCGAAATCCATGACCACTACAGCGTCTAGGGCAGCACGAAGAAGGACTCCCTGGTCGAACTCGCCTCGGCCATCATTGACCCCTACTATGAAAAGATGAAGTAGGATGCCCAGAGAACAAGTCCTGTATCCTGGCACAAGGCCTGGATGTGGCAACTGAATGAACCTCACCTCAGGTTCGCGCCCAAGAGCGTGTACACATGCTACGAGATGCACATGCGGATCGTTGACATGAGGAAGTGCCTCGTTACCCAAATCGACAAGCCCAGATCGAGCCACAAGCAGAGCAAGCATCACAAGAAGTAAATGATGATCAGATGATCGTTTATGCTAGTTAATCATGCATGTAATATATAGTTTACTTTATTGGTGTGTGGAAATGTCATGTGTGTAGTAGCCACTTATGTAATTATGCATGTAATAGTTTACTTTGGTGTGTGCAAATGCCATGGTTGTAGTAGCCACCAATGTAAGTGGATGTTTAATTCGGTTATGCAACCATGTCCTTATAAGTGTGTATATAATGTTGTTGTTCTGTATGTAATTCCATCGCACAACACACAAGTCTTATTAGCAGCAACCGTCTATGTTATTATTGGTCTTCGCACACATTATTGATTACAGGCCTGTTTTCCGCGTATCACACACATCTTGTTATATTGAACCGTTTCTGTTCCCTTGTCCCAAGACAAACAGTTCATCAGTGTGAACCGCATGCTGTATATTGCACACACCTTGAATCTGGACGACTGTTTCTTTTGTTATGCCTAATCACAAACAGTTCATCCAAGTGAACTGTATGTTGTATACCGCACACACCTTCATCTGGTTGCCCGTTGTGACGCCCCAAGACCGGAGCTGCAGATGCCTTCCAGGGTTTCCGGGTTTCGTCATCATTTTCATCTTTGCATCATGTGCATTGCATCATGTCATTTCTTTTCTTAACTCAACTAAATAAATGGCATGGATCTTTGATCCATTTAAATCGAGGGAATTCACATGGTGATTCTCTTTATAACATATCCTCCCAATATTAGGGAGCTATATTGAATATTCCATTTTCGGAATCACCCATGAACACACTTGCAAATAATCACATGTCTTTTCTGCTTCGAGTTTGCTCCTCAAACTTCGCCCATAAATTCTTTTATCTTTTTCCGGAGGTCTACCAAAAATCTCAACATTCTGGGACCTTTCTAACGCCCACTTCTTTTTCGAACTCATTTGAATTTAATTCAAACGAGTTCCAATCCAAACTTTGTACACATGCCCATTTATATATTTTCTTGGATCAAGATCATTCTTGTGAGTCCGGGAATTTAACTTCCATGCCCAAATTCCATCCATACCCTCTCTTTCTTTTTTTTCCCTTCTATCTATTTGTTTTTTTTCTCTTTTTGGTTAAGAGGGAAGAGTAGGAGAGGCAGCCGAGCAGGTCCTAGCTGTTCTCCTTTCCTTTGGGCCGGCCTTCCTAGGCCCAGCCTAGCCGGCCACTTAGGCCCATCGGCCCACCAACCCTAGCGCTAACCCTAGCCCGTTTCCCTTTCGCTCCATCTCTCCCCTCGCGCCGCCAGAGGGAGACCCGCAGCCCGACTCCACCATCTCCTCGATCCCGATCCCCTCGACCCACTCCTCTTGATCTCTCCCTCGTCCCGATCCCTCTCTTCCTTGTTCCGTCGCCAGAGAGAGAGAAGGAGCATGCAACTCGAGCGGCCGGCCACTCCGTTCCTCTGCTCAGCCTCCCCTGCGTGGGGCCATGGGACGTTGCCGGCAATGGCGTTGTTGCTGTCGTCGCGCGCCCGCAGTGCTCGAGAGCCGCACGCTTCTTCCTTACCTTCCCCGCGTCGAATCAAGCCGCCACCGCCTGCTTTCCCCAATCGCGCGCCCCTGCTCTTTTCTCCTCCTCACTGTGGTTCCCCGGTGCCTAGACACCGCCGGCTTCCCCTCTGTATGAGAAGCTCCAGTAGCAGTGCATGACCGCGCCTCCCATGGAGCTCCGCCGCTGGGACTCCTCGCCTGTGTTGCTGCCTTACCTCGCGCCGACAAGCCGCCTTGCTCCTGCTTCCACACCTCCAGACCGCTGCTTGGCTGTCAACAGCTGCTCGGCAGCAGCGACCCTGCTTCGCCTGCTCTGCATCGAGCTGCCGGCATCGAGATGCTCCTACTCCGAGCATAACCATCGCAGCCTCTTCTGCTTCGGGCCATGCCCATACCTGTGTTTGTTTTTCCGGCATCTTCTGCCGCTGCTCGCGCACCGCCCTACCTTGCTGCTGCCCACCCGGGGCCCTTTTGTCTCGCTTGGTTTTGGATCAGCAAGAACGATACGCGAAGAACCATACCCGGAAAGTCAAGTATCTTCTCGAAGAATTTTGCCAAGTACCATGATGATGCGTCAAGTACCACTACCCCCAAGTACCACGACGTCCGTTGATCCCCAAGTACCCCTTCGTTTCGTCGAGACCGGCATGTCCGAAGACCACAAGTACCACGACAACCTCGAAGGGATTCAAATCTGCCAAGCTCCTCTAACGATGACCCGAGAACGTCTATGATCCGTGCACAACTACCGTCGCCAAGACCGGACTGACAAGTTCCCCGACAACGTGTGTACAACTACCGCCGTCCTCGGATTTGCTAAGAACGACAAGTATCTTGACGCCCGATGCATAGAACAACTACCGTCTACACTCGAAGACCCCGTTGATGTCAAGTTCCATGCCGTGACCCCGAACATCTACGAACATGAACCACTACTTCCCTTGGTGTCCCGAGAATGCCTACTTTCCCTACACCGCATCGTACTCGAACCCCTCCGATAACGCACGCTTCGAAGGTATAACCTCGAGACGACGTCCGTGAATGAATGCTTGCGATGTTTGAGAGGCTGGCGTTGCGCAAATTGTCACTCGTTTCCTTGTCGCCAACTCGTGGGACACCCGGAATCCGGGAGCGCCCCACCATCTTTTGCATGCATCCGCACACTTATCCTTTGCATCGGTATCTCAATCGAGTTACTGAAACTGGAACATTGCCGTGGCACCTTTTCATTATCGTCGCCGTGGCACCCCTTTTGTTTCCGCCACGATGACAAAAATGCTTCATAATGCTCTTATCAAGTCTTAATAAAAAAATTGCATATAACTTGCACATGTCATTCGCATCATGATAATAACATTTAAATGTTTAAAAATTGTTGTTGCACCAAATTGCTAAATGCATATGGGGATTTACCGGATTCGTTATTTGTTATATCGGGCCCCATTTAAATTGTTTAGATGGTGTAGTTTTGTTATGCCTCACCTCTTGCCATGTTTAACAACATTTAATATTGTTGGGTACATAACCGAGAGAGAACTAAATAAGTCATGTGGTGTTTTGTCAATATGCAACTCGTTGCATATTGATCTCCACTTAATTTGTAGGATTGTTTGTGCTCTTTGCCATGCCATGCATATTTAAACCGGACATGCATCATACTTGATTGTGCATCATGCCATGTTTATGTGATGGTTGTTTACTATGTTGTGTGCTTCTTTCCGGTGTGTGCTTCTTCGAGTTGGTTCCGATAACGTCGCGTTTGTGAGGACCCGTTCAACTGCGTCCGTTTGTCTTCTTCATGGACTCGTTCTTCTTCCTTGCGGGATTTCAGGCAAGATGACCATACCCTCGAAATCACTTCTATCTTTGCTTGCTTAGTTGCTCGCTCTTTTGCTATGCCTATGCTGCGGTACCTACCACTTGCTTATCATGCCTCCCATATTGTTGAACCAAACCTCTAACCCACCTTTTCCTAGCAAACCGTTGTTTGGCTATGTTACCGCTTTGCTCAGCCCCTCTTATAGCGTTGTTAGTTGCAGGTGAAGATTGAAGTTTGTTCCTTGTTGGAACATGGAGTTGTTCCTTGTTGGAACATGGTTACTTGTTGGGATATCACAATATATCTTATTTAATTAATGCATCTATATACTTGGTAAAGGGTGGAAGGCTCGGCCTTATGCCCGGTGTTTTGTTCCACTCTTGTCGCCCTAGTTTCCGTCATATCGGTGTTATGTTCCTGGATTTTCGCGTTCCTTACACGGTTGGGTAATAATGGGAACCCCTTGACAGTTCGCTTTGAATAAAACTCCTCTAGCAAGGCCCAACCTTGGGTTTACCATTTGCCACCTAGCCTTTTTCCCTTGGGAGTCGCGCATCCCAAGGGTCATCTTTATTTTAACCCCCCCGGGCCAGTGCTTGTCTAAGTGTTGGTCCAAACTAGAGCCACTTGCGGCGCCAGCTCAGGGAAACTTGAGGGCTGGTTTTAGCTGTACGTAGTGTTCATCCGGTGTTGCCCTGAGAATGAGATATGTGCAGCTCCTATCAGGTTGTCGGCGCATCGGGCGGTCTTGCTGGACTTGTTTTACCATTGTCGAAATGTCTTCTAACCGGAATTCCGAGCCTGATCGGGTCTTCCCGCTAGAAGGAATATCCTTCATTGACCGTGAGAGCTTGTTATGGGCTAAGTTGGGACACCCCTGCAGGGATTTGAACTTTCGAAAGCCGTGCCCGCGGTTATGGGCGGATGGGAATTTGTTAACGTCCGGTTGTAGAAAACCTGAAGTTGACCTTAATTAAAATACATCAACCACGTGTGTAACCGTGATGGTCTCTTTCCGGCGGAGTCCGGGAAGTGAACACGGTGTTGGAGTAATGCTTGACGTAGGTTGTTCTAGGATCACTTCTTGATCATACTTTTATCGATAGTGCTTTGCCTTCTCTTCTCGCTCTCATTTGCATATGTTAGCCACCATATATGCTAGCCGCTTGCTGCAGCTCCACATCATACCTTTGCCTTACCTATAAGCTTAAATAGTCTTGATCGCGAGGGTGTGAGATTGCTGAGTCCCCGTGACTCACAGATACTTCCAAAACCAGCTTGCAGGTGCTGTTGAACCGTGCCGGTGACGCAACTGAGCTCAGGAGGAGCTCGATGAAGATCTTGTCCTTTGTGTTGTTTCGTTTCTAGTTGATCAGTAGTGGAGCCCAGTTGGGGTCGATCGGGGACCTTGTCGCATTTGGGGTTCTTCTTTTATTTTGGTTCCGTAGTCGGACCTTGATTGTATTTGGATGTTGTAATGCTTTATTCATGTAATTGTGTGAAGTGGCGATTGTAAGCCAACTATGTATCTCTTTCCCTTATGTATTACATGGGTTGTGTGAAGATTACCTCACTTGCGACATTGCTTTCAATGCGGTTATGCCTCTAAGTCGTGCTTCGACACGTGGGAGATATAGCCGCATCGAGGGCGTTACAAGTTGGTAATCAGAGCCTTCCCCGACCTTAGGAGCCCCCACTGCTTGATCGTATTAGCAGCCGAGTTGAGTCTAGAAAAATGTTTTGAGTCATTTAGGAATTATATATCGGAGAGTTTAGGAATTCTTTTTACTCCCCAGTCCCTTCATCGCTCTGGTAAGGCATCCTGACGTAGAGTTTTGACTCTTCTCTTCTCAAATTTCACTAAAAATTTTTAGGATCACGCGGGTATCTTGGAATCGTTCCGATGGTTTTGTGACGAGAACATTGTTCTTGGTGCCTCCTGTCTTAGGGGTTGTGGCAGTGTCCCGGGGAGTTGAGCTCCGAGGTGTTGTCGTCACAATTTTATCGTTGCAGTTCTGGAATACCTGAGTTTAGTACGCCGACATCGAAAATCTCTTTTATGCAGTTCGTTGGTGAGATAACCTCGACGCCACCCAGTACTGGGGCGGGAGTTCGGGAGTATTGCCATAACTTGTATAACAGATGCTTTTCGAAGGTTGAGGTAGATGATTTCCGAAGGTTTCTTGGTTATGTGTTGAAGGATGGATACAGCTGGATGTAGGATTTGCTAGTTTTGGGTGAGATATTATGCTTCCCTTGTATCCCCAACACCTGATTGCATAACCGGAAAATTTCGGGAGTTTTTAAGTGGGAATTCAAGTAGCTCTTAGGATATCTTTCCGACAGATGTATGCTATGAAATTGGGGTTCGACGTCTAGTGGTCCGCCTATTCACGATTGGTTTTACAGTGGTCTCGTTGTGTCTTAAAGAGTCCTTGGCTATGCCGACTCGGGGATGCGTCGTATGTCATGTGCACTGCCTTGTACATGATGGTGCTGTACGATCGAGCCCGTGTAGGCCCCACCACGAAAACTTCGGACGAAATCTCTATCATATGTTTGTTCCGGCTTATTCTGCAAGCCAATCCTTTGTTTTGTTTTCAGTTGTGGTATTCGAGTTGCTTCGAAGTCAAATGTTGATTCCATACCTTCCCTAAGCGGTGTTCTCATATTCCTATGGGAATACTAAACCTTCTTGATAATCGAGACTGTCATGTCAATCCTTTTCAACCGGTGTGCTTCTCTTCAAGCGGATCCGATCACTTCAACATCCGCATGATTCAATCTCAGCTTTCTCAACGGTGTTCGTTTCATCCGTCCCAAGCTGCCTTTGTTTTCCCGCCCGTCCACCCTTTTTCTTCAAGGACTCAGATTTCTTATTCAAGTATCCATCTTATTGATGTGAAGTCTCTCCATTCTTTTCTATCAATATTCTTATCCGGTGATTCTCATGAAGATTCTAACGGAGCTTCAAGTTCGTCTCTCATCACTCGTTTTCTTCTCCGGTGGAACCAATTCAAGCTTTCGGTGTTGGTCATATCTTTTTCCTCGTTTCAAATTCCTTCTCATAACGGTACACCTCATAATCTTTCACTGCTCGCTATTCTATTGTTCCGGAGTGCTCAAGATATCTCGAAGATTCATGTTTTCCACTCTGCATTCGTTCAAGATCTTTCGAGGTTGTTATCTCATTCAAGAATTTTAATTCAACCGGTGCAACCTCTCTTTTAAATCTTTTCAACGGTGTTTTCTTTTCAGTGGGCCCTAACCCACAGGTCTATTCCCAGGATCTTACCTGACTCTTCTTATTTCCCGGAGATATCCTCAAATTTCTTTTCAAAGTTTGATGTAAGAATGAATTATCATCAGTAAAATGTATTTCTCCAAGATCTTTCAAATTCTTTTCATCGTTGGCTCAACCTCTTCATTTTGATTCTTCCGGAGTGTCTAAATAATTCTTGGTGGTGTTTCTCATCGTCATTCTCAACATTTGAAGACCGAAGAAGAGTTTTTCCTCCATATCTTATCCGTTCTCTCAGAGACTCGTGATGCCAGCTTGTTGCCATCCTCTCATAATTGTTTTGATCGTGAGTATTCTTTTCACCTATCTGGAGCAATTCAAGAGTCTTCTCAGTTTGTTATCCGGAGTCCATCAATTCAGGTTTATTCATTCTCAGCTGCCAGTTATCATTCTCCTATTTTACCGGTCCTTCGTTCTAGTGATCTTTAATCGGCTCATGATCTCTTCGTTCTCATGTTTCTAAATCCTCTCAATCTCTATTCATTTTATAATTCTTCCCGGTGTTTCTTTATCTTTTCTTCATTCATTTTAATTCTTACGGTGGTTTGTTCAAGATTCCTCTTCTTATGTTATCATACTTCCGTTCTTTCAAATCCTACCGGTGGATCATCGAAGGCCTCTTCAAGTTTGCGCATTATCTATCTTAATCCTTTCTACGAGAATAAGTAGTATGCCAATTCCATTGGTTGTCATCAATTTGAATTGGTGAAGGATAAGCATAATGTAATTCTTATTCTTGTTCATCCAAGTGATTAATTCCTTATTCCGGAGGTGCATCAACTTCTTGATTCCAATTGTGTTCAGCTTTTTCTTTTCCCGGAGTTTCAAGATCTCTCATTTATCTCGTCGCAAGCTTCATCTAATCATTGCAAGGCTTCAACCTTATTCTTGTCATCCTTCACTTCTTTGTGATCATTCTTTTAACCGGAGTTCTTCATGGAGGCTCTACATGAGGGTTCATAAAGGATTTAATTCCTTCTCGAAGTTTTCATTGAGATTCTTTTCAGAGGAGCTCAAGCATTCTCCATCTTGCAATCCGGAGTGCAATTCTTTCACGCATATCTTTTGAGGTGGTGTTATGTCATTGTTGATAATTTCCCTTCGTGTTTCATGGATCACAAGGTTTTCAAGAGTGACATATCTAAATCCATCATTTTCTCTTCGCTCAACACATCCTTTCCAATTCATTAATCTCTTCATTGGAGTTATCTTGGGCTACATTTCACCTTAAGCTTTCCCTAAGGATCATTGCTAATTGTGGTGCTCATAAATGATCCAAGTTCTTCATTTATTCCAACGGTGAAATAAGTTTCTCGTCTCCTTGTTGTTATCAATCCAATCTTTTCTGTGAGTGGCAAGTTGTCACCTCATAATGTTGACATGCTTTCTATAAGCCCACTTCAAGCTTATTCTTTTTGTTGTTGGTTTTTTCCAACAATTCCGTTCGACCCTTCTCCTAAAGATGCCTCTTCAAGCTCTTTTGTGGCAGAAGTTGGCATTTTCTTCTCAATTCTCCTATGGCAATTATCTATATTCTATTCTTCTGTCCGGAGGCATTGTGATGTTGCTCTCCTCAACCCATCTTCTCGGATTGTCAGGACCATGTTTTGATCGTGCTTATCCTTTTAACCGGAGTATTGTGTCCCTTTTCTCAAGCTCTTTCATTTTATCAAGTTTTTCATCTCTTTTAAACCGGGGTGCTGTCTGAGATCCTTCTTACCCCTTGTTCCATTCATTCAATAGTTCCGGAGGCAGCGTGTTGTGATTTCATCAAGTATCTTCTCATCCTGCCAAGTTCCTATTCAATTCCTTTTCTTTTCAATCGGAGTGCTGCCCGAAGTTGTTCTCCCTTGTTCCTCTTTTCTAACGGAGTGTTTTCAACTTCGTTCATCTCCGTTGCATTCTTTTCTCGAAATGGCTTAACATTTTCAAGGTTCTTTCGTCTCACTCGTTTGTCAAAGAAGCAACTTAGTTTTACCTCTTCTCTTCCTCTTCTTTTTCCCTCCGGTGCCATCCTAGATCTCGAGACGAGATCCTCTCGTAGTGGTGGAGTGTTGTGATGCCCCAAGACCGGAGCTGCAGATGCCTTCCAGGGTTTCCGGGTTTCGTCTGTGATTTGTTTGGTTCATCGTTTTCATCTTTGCATCATGTGCATTGCATCATGTCATTTCTTTTCTTAACTCAACTAAATAAATGGCATGGATCTTTGATCCATTTAAATCGAGGGAATTCACATGGTGATTCTCTTTATAACATATCCTCCCGATATTAGGGAGCTATATTGAATATTCCATTTTTGGAATCACCCATGAACACACTTGCAAATAATCACATGTCTTTTCTGCTTCGAGTTTGCTCCTCAAACTTCGCCCATAAATTCTTTTATCTTTTTCTGGAGGTCTACCAAAAATCTCAACATTTTGGGACCTTTCTAACGCCCACTTCTTTTTAGAACTCATTTGAATTTAATTCAAACGAGTTCCAATCCTAACTTTGTACACATGCCCATTTATATATTTTCTTGGATCAAGATCATTCTTGTGAGTCCGGGAATTTAACTTCCATGCCCAAATTCCATCCATACCCTCTCTTTCTTTTTTTCCCTTCTATCTATTTGTATTTTTCTCTTTTTGGTTAAGAGGGAAGAGTAGGAGAGGCAGCCAGCAGGTCCTGGCTGTTCTCTTTCCTTTGGGCCGGCCTTCCTAGGCCCAGCCTAGCCGGCCACTTAGGCCTATCGGCCCACCAACCCTAGCGCTAACCCTAGCCCGTTTCCCTTTTGCTCCATCTCTCCCCTCGCGCCGCCAGAGGGAGACCCGCAGCCCGACTCCACCATCTCGATCCCGATCCCCTCGACCCACTCCTCTCGATCTCTCCCTCGTCCCGATCCCTCTCTTCCTCGTTCCGCCGCCATAGAGAGAGAAGGAGCGTGCAACTCGAGCGGCCGACCACTCCGTTCCTCTGCTCAGCCTCCCCTGCGTGGGGCCATGGGACATCACCGACAATGGCGTTGTTGCTGTCGTCGCGCGCCCGCAGTGCTCAAGCTCCGCGCCCTTCTTCCTTACCTTCCCCGCGTCGAAGCAAGCCGCCACCGCCTGCCTTCCCCAGTCGCGCGCCCCTGCTCTTTTCTCCTCCTCGCTGTGGTTCCCCGGTGCCTAGACACCACCGGCTTCCCCTCTGCATGAGAAGCTCCAGCAGCAGTGCATGACCGCGCCTCCCATGGAGCTCCGCCGCTGGGACTCCTCGCCTGTGTCGCTGCCTTACCTCGCGCCGACAAGCCGCCTTGCTCCTGCTTCCCCGCCTCCAGACCGCTGCTTGGCTGTCAGCAGCTGCTCGGCAGCAGTGACCCTGCTTTGCCTGCTCTGCATCGAGCTGCCGGCATCGCGATGCTCCTACTCCGAGCATAACCATCGCAACCTCTTCTGCTTCGGGCCATGCCCATACCTGTGTTTGTTTTTCCGGCATCTTCTGCCGCTGCTCGCGCACCGCCCTACCTTGCTGCTGCCCACCCGGGGCCCTTTTGTCTCGCTTGGTTTTGGATCAGCAAGAACGATACGCGAAGAACCATGCCCGGAAAGTCAAGTATCTTCTCGAAGAATTTTGCCAAGTACCATGACGATGCGTCAAGTACCACTACCCCCAAGTACCACGACGTCCGTTGATCGCCAAGTACCCCTTCGTTTCATCGAGACCGACAAGTCCGAAGACCCCAAGTACCACGACAACCTCGAAGGGATTCAAATCTGCCAAGCTCCTCTAACGATGACCCGAGAACGTCTATGATCCGTGCACAACTACCGTCGCCAAGACCGGACTGACAAGTTCCCCGACAACGTGTGTACAACTACCGCCGTCTTCGGATTCGCTAAGAACGACAAGTATCTTGACGCCCGATGCATAGAACAACTACCGTCGACACTCGAAGACCCCGTGGATGTCAAGTTCCATGCCGTGACCCCGAACATCTACGGACATGAACCACTACTTCCCTCGGCGTCCCGAGAATGCCTACTTCCCCTACACCGCATCATACTCGAACCCCTCCGATAACACACGCTTCGAAGGTATAACCTCGAGACGACGTCCGTGAATGAATGCTTGCGATGTTTGAGAGGCTCGTGTTGCGCCGTGTCCAAATTGTCACTCGTTTCCTTGTCGCCAACTCGTGGGACACCCGGAATCCGGGAGCGCCCCACCATCTTTTGCACGCATCCGCACACTTCTCCTTTTCATCGGTATCTCAATCGAGTTACCGGAACCGGAACATTGCCGTGGCACCGTTTCATTATCGTCGCCGTGGCACCCCTTTTGTTTCCGCCATGATGACAAAAATGCTTCATAATGCTCTTATCAAGTCTTAATAAAAAATTGCATAAAACTTGCATTCGCATCATGATAATAACATTTAAATGTTTAAAAATTGTTGTTGCACCAAATGCTAAATGCATATGGGGATTTACCGGATTCGTTATTTGTTATATCCGGCCCCATTTAAATTGTTTAGATGGTGTAGTTTTGTTATGCCTCACCTCTTTCCATGTTTAACAACATTTAATATTGTTGGGTACATAACCGAGTGAGAACTAAATAAGTCATGTGGTGTTTCGTCAATATGCAACTCGTTGCATATTGATCTCCACTTAATTTGTAGGATTGTTTGTGCACTTTGCCATGCCATGCATATCTAAACCGGACATGCATCATACTTGATTGTGCATCATGCCATGTTTATGTGATGGTTGTTTACTATGTTGTGTGCTTCTTCGGGTTGGTTCCGATAACGTCGCGTTTGTGAGGACCCGTTCGACTACGTCCATTTGTCTTCTTCATGGACTCGTTCTTCTTCCTTGCGGGATTTCAGGCAATATGACCATACCCTCGAAATCACTTCTATCTTTGCTTGCTTAGTAGCTCGCTCTTTTGCTATGCCTATGCTGCGATACCTACCACTTGCTTATCATGCCTCCCATATTGTTGAACCAAGCCTCTAACCCACCTTGTCCTAGCAAACCGTTGTTTGGCTATGTTACCGCTTTGCTCAGCCCCTCTTATAGCATTGTTAGTTGCAGGTGAAGATTGAAGTTTGTTCCTTGTTGGAACATGGAGTTCGTTCCTTGTTGGAACATTGGTTACTTGTTGGGATATCACAATATATCTTATTTAATTAATGCATCTATATACTTGGTAAAGGGTGGAAGGCTCGGCCTTATGCCTGGTGTTTTGTTCCACTCTTGCCGCCCTAGTTTCCGTCATATCGGTGTTATGTTCCCTGATTTTTGCGTTCCTTACGCGGTTGGGTAATAATGGGAACCCCTTGACAGTTCGCTTTGAATAAAACGCCTCCAGCAAGGCCCAACCTTGGTTTTACCATTTGCCACCTAGGCTTTTTCCCTTGGGAGTTGCGCATCCCGAGGGTCATCTTTATTTTAACCCCCCCGGGCCAGTGCTTGTCTAAGTGTTGGTCCAAACTAGAGCCACTTGCGGCGCCACCTCGGGGAAACTTGAGGGCTGGTTTTAGCTGTATGTAGTGTTCATCCGGTGTTTCCCTGAGAACGAGATATGTGCAGCTCCTATCAGGTTGTCGGTGCATCGGGTGGTCTTGCTGGACTTGTTTTACCATTGTCGAAATGTCTTGTAACCAGGATTCCGAGTCTGATCGGGTCTTCCCGCTAGAAGGAATATCCTTCGTTGACCGTGAGAGCTTGTTATGGGCTAAGTTGGGACACCCCTGCAGGGATTTGAACTTTCGAAAGCCGTGCCCGCGGTTATGGGCGGATGGGAATTTGTTAACGTCCGGTTGTAGAAAACCTGAAGTTGACCTTAATTAAAATGCATCAACCCGTGTGTAACCATGATGGTCTCTTTCCGGCGGAGTCCGGGAAGTGAACACGGTGTTGGAGTAATGCTTAACGTAGGTTTTTCTAGGATCACTTGTTGATCATACTTTTATCGACCGTGCTTTGCCTTCTCTTCTCGCTCTCATTTGCGTATGTTAGCCACCATATATGCTAGCCGCTTGCTGCAGCTCCACATCATACCTTTGCCTTACCTATAAGCTTAAATAGTCTTGATCGCGAGGGTGTGAGATTGCCGAGTCCCCGTGACTCACAGATACTTCCAAAACCAGCTTGCAGGTGCTGTTGAACCGTGCCGGTGACGCAACTGAGCTCAGGAGGAGCTCGATGAAGATCTTGTCCTTTGTGTTGTTTCGTTTCTAGTTGATCAGTAGTGGAGCCCAGTTGGGGTCGATCGGGGATCTGTGTAGCATTTAGTGTTCTTCTTTTATTTTGGTTCCGTAGTCGGACCTTGATTGTATTTGGATGTTGTAATGCTTTATTCATGTAATTGTGTGAAGTGGCGATTGTAAGCCAACTATGTATCTCTTTCCCTTATGTATTACATGGGTTGTGTGAAGATTACCTCACTTGCGACATTGCTTTCAATGCGGTTATGCCTCTAAGTCGTGCTTCGACACGTGGGAGATATAGCCGCATCGAGGGCATTACACCCGTTTCTTTTATTCCTCCTCATCGCAAACAGTTAAGTGGACTGAACCGTATGCCCTACATCGCACACGCAACTTAAATCTGAACTGTGTTTGATGCATCCTCCATTGCAAACATTTTGCACATTTTTGACGGTTTATTTACAGCACCATTTGCGATTATGGCATCGCACATAGTTTCCTCGAAGGGTCTCTGACCGTAGTGTCGCGTTAGCAGCATCCATCGCATTAGCAGTAGTGATGGTTAAGGATCTCTTGGTTTATAATATTGATGGGCATGTTATTTATTTCTGTGATGAAGCTGCTAGGATTGCTAAACCTGATATTAAAGATAAACATAGACCTATTGTTGGCATGCATGTTGTTTCTGTTAAAATAGGAGATCATTGTTATCATGGCTTATGTGATGTGGGTGCTAGTGTGAGTGCAATTACTTTTACCTTATATCAAGAAATTATGAATGATATTGCACCTGTTGAGATGGAAGGTATTGATGTTACTATTAAGCTTGCCAATAGAGATAGGATATCACCAATTGGGATTGCTAGAGATGTTGAAGTCTTGTGTGGGCAAATAAAATACCCTATTGATTTTCTTGTTCTTGGTTTTCCACAAGATGATTTTTATCCCATTATGGGCTTGTTTGGGATTGCTTCGCTTCATTAATATCAATTTCACTCCACCAAATCCACTTTGGAGTAATTTCATACAGAAGTTGTAGCACTATCAAAGAGAATGTTTGGCTTCCATGTAGCTCCAGCTTCAAGAATGGGAAATTTTGGTGGAAGGATCTATTTTATTGGATGAGGGAGGAGAAACGAAGGGGTATCCACTTACTGGTGGTAGTGGTGGGTAATTTCCCCCAACTCCAGCTTCTAGAGTTTTTTGGAGCCCCCCTCAAGAGCTTCATAAAAAACTTGGAGTTGTACCCCAGATTCTAGTTTTTTTTGTGGAGCGGCATATCGTGGAGCTACCCCATTTGGCTTGTGTTTTCTGGAGCGAAGCTGAATTTTAAGGAGCAAAGCAGTACCAGACAAGCTCTATATTTGGTAGACCTTTCTTGAACACTGTTAATGCTCAGATAGACCGCGAGAAAGAAATTGTTACTATAAGTTTTGGGGATGTGTCTCATGATTTTAATTTCTCTAAATTTCGAAGACAACCGCATGATAAAGAATTGCCTAGTAAGGATGAAATTGTTGGTCTTACTTCTATTGTCGTGCCTCCTACTGATCCTTTAGAAAAACATTTGCTAGACCATGAAAATGATATGTTTATGAATGAAAGAAAGGAATTAGATGAAATATTCTTTAACCAAACGCCTGTTTTGAAACATAATTTTCCTGTTAAAATCCTTGGGGATCCTCCTCCACCCAAGGGTGATCCCGTGTTTGAGCTTAAACAATTACCTGATACTTTGAAATATGCTTATCTTAATGAAAAGAAGATATATCCTGTTATTATTAGTGCCAACCTTTCAGAGCATGAAGAAAATAAATTATTGAAAACTCTGAAGAAGCATCATGCCGCTATTGGATATACTCTTGATGATCTTAAGGGCATTAGTCCCACTCTATGTCAACACAAAATAAATATGGAGCCTGATGCTAAACAAGTTAATGATCATCAATGACGGTTAAATCCTAAGATGAAAGAAGTGGTAAGGAATGAAATACTAAAGCTTATGGAGGCAGGTATAATTTATCCTGTTGCTGATAGTAGATGGGTAAGTCACATTCATTGTGTCCGTAAGAAGGGAGGTATTACTATTGTTCCTAATGATAAGAATGAATTTATTCCACAAAGAATTGTTACAGGCTATAAAATGGTAATTGATTTTCGCAAATTAAACAAAGCTACTAGAAAAGATCATTACCCTCTACCTTATATTGATCAACTGCTAGAAAGACTGTCCAAACATACACATTTGCTTTCTAGATGGTTATTCTGGTTTTTCTCAAATACATGTGTCAAAAGAGGACCAAGAAAATACCACTTTTACTTTCCCTTTTGGTACTTTTGCTTATAGACGTATGCCTTTTGGTTTATGCAATGCACATGCTACCTTTCAAAGATGTATGACTGCTATATTCTCTAACTTTTGTGATTTTTTTTTGATGTTTTCATGGATGATTTCTCCGTTTACGGAACTTCCTTTGATGATTACTTAAGTAACATTGATCGATTTTTGCAGAGATGTGAGGAAACTAATCTTGTTTTGAATTGGGAGAAGTGCCACTTTATGGTTAATGAAGGTATTGTCTTGGGGCATAAAATTTCTGAAAGAGGTATTGAAGTTGATAAAGCTAAAGTAGATGCTATTGAAAAGATGTCGTGTCCTAAGGATATCAAAGGTATAAGAAGTTTCCTTGGTCATGTTGGTTTCTATAGGAGGTTTCTTAAAGACTTCTCTAGAATTTCTAGGCCTCTCACTAATCTCTTTGCAAAAATATGTTCCTTCTATTTTTGATGATGATTGTGTAGAAGCATTTGAAATACTTAAGAAAGCCTTGATTTCTGCACCTATTGTTCAACCACCTGATTGCAATTTAACCTTTGAAATTGTGTGCGATGCTAGTGATTATGTTGTTGGTGTTGTTCTAGCGGAAAGAGTTGATAAGAAATTGAATGTTATTCATTATGATAGTAAAACTCTAGACAGTGCCCAGATAAATTATGCTACTATTGAAAAGGAATTTTTAGCAGTTGTTTTAGCTTGTAACAAGTTCAGATCTTATATTGTTGATTCCAAAGTAACTGTTCACACTGCTCATGCTTCTATTAGATGGGTTATCTTGTTACAAGAATTTGATTTCCATATTATTGATAGAAAGGGAGCTGAGAGCCCCATTGTAGACAACTTGTCTAGTTTAGAAAATGTTCTTGATGACCCACTACCTATTGATGATAGCTTTCCTGATGAACAATTGGCTGTCATAAATGCTTCTCGTAATACTACTTGGTATGTTGATTATGCTAATTACATTGTTGCTAAATTTATACCACCTAGTTTCACATACCAGCAAAAGAAAAAGTTTGTCTATGATTTAAGACATTACTTTTGGGATGACCCACACCTCTATAAAGGAGTAGATGGTGTTATTAGACGTTGTGTACCTGATCATGAACAGGAACAAATCCTACGCAAGTGTCACTCCGAGGCTAACAGAGGACATCACGCTGGAGATAGAACTGCACACAAGGTACTACAATCTGGTTTTTATTGGCCTACTCTCTTCAAGGCTTCTCGTAAGTTTGTCTTATCTTGTGATGAATGCTCACTAGTACAGTGAGCTCCTAAACAAATGGTTTAAAACCCCTTTCGGCGACGGCATATGGAACCGTCACCAAGTAAGTGTGGGCGATAGGGGGGGGGGAGTCCTTCCCACACGACCCAAAGACCGTCGGGGATATGCCCTCCTGGCACACAAGTTCGACAAAATGAGGTCATGTGCGACCGGTGAGCGCTCATATATGGAAATACGTACAGTAGAGCTAAAAAATACAATTATACGCCGAAATTGTTTCCGGTCGCAAGTACATCCCACACAGTCAGTCCCCGCTAAACGTTTTCATTCATATGTACATCCCACACAGTCGCTCGACGGAAAACGTTTTCGTTCAAAGGTACATCACATACAATTTTTCCCGTTAAATTGCTTGTGTTATTGAATATATCACACATGGTCCGTGGAAGAAACTATGTGGCAAAGGCTGTATATCACACATAGTTTTCATGTGGTAAATGTTTGCGCAAGGTAGCCTCATGCAAACAGTTTTCAAGGGAGAGTTGTGTGTGATTGTTCATTGATCCAACACGGTTTATTCCTAGAAACTATGTGCGTTGCCTGAGGTGATCGCCCACGGTATTTTTTTAACAACCGTTTGCAATAGCAAAACCCAATTAGCAGGCTAATTATCCGATTATTCATATGCATTTATTAATCTAATTGACAGTTCATATTAAGCAAACAATATATTTCATTTTCATAATTGAAATACATCAGAGTACAACATCATAAAGCTTCAGCACTCAGCTACCCCATTACACAAGTACACCAGGACCAAGTTTCACATGCAACATCTATAACCTTTCGAAATTAGCATCATAGACGGTACATACACAGATGTATCTCATCTGGAAAACTTCTGAAGTAGAAAGCAAATATTGAGCCTTCACTGATGTTGAAGGTCTTTGTAACTTTAGGCCAGTGCCTATGGATGATTGACCGTCCATCCTTCATCCTCTTCAGGAACACTTCAATATTGAACCGTGGGTGTTGTATGAATACCTTCCTCGCCTCCTGACCATACAGGTGGTTTGAGAGGTAATCATCAGTGAACTGTTTTGGAAAGGCCTGAAAACAAGGATGTGCATAAATATCTTCTCTATATTGGAAATGGGGCAAAGGAATAAAAAACACAAGGTATAATAGTTAGTACCATCCTGTAGTGAACTGATGTCTTCTTCATTGTGTAGACAAAGATCTTGTTGTTTTTTGTCGCTAATTTCTTTATCCTAACAATCTTTCTGATTTTATTGACTTGACTGATATTCATGGGCAACTCATTTCCCCATATGCAAAGAGGGTCGAACAGTGGGTCAAAACCTCTGACAGTAGGACCTACATGTGCAAGCCCAAATTGTTAAAAACCTAAATATTAAAATGGTTCCTGCAATTGCACAATAATGTGCTATTAGACAACGGACCATGCACGTGATAACCTCGATTGTAAACCTCAGTGCTTCCCATTGTTTCCCTGCAACACATATAAGGTAGTTAGTCATCATGTTAAGTAAGGGTTCGCATGCTATCAGTGAAATATGTTGATGAAAAGTAAACACATCGCAGATTCATGAGCTTAATTCAAGCCATACTGAAAACCCATTTATCCAAACCAAGCATGATTAAGAACTAGGAAATATAGCACTTGTATATGTTTCTCATGTATTAAGTGCAGCCAAATTTGATTTATTCCTCACATGCACAACAATACAAAATTCTACCCACGACAATTGGACATCACATTGCAGAATTGAACCAAGCAATTAACTAAACACCACAACAAATGAACCAAACATTAACTGAGCACCACATTGCACAATATAACATTGAATCAAGCAGTTAACTAAACACCACAACAAATGAACGAAACATTAACTGAGCACCACATTGCACAATATAACATACTCCTAATAGAAGATCACATAGTTAACCAAATAGTTAACTACAGCCAATTGTAGCAATTGTATTTGTTTCTCATGTATTTACTATAGCCAAATTCAATTTATTCCTCACATGGTATACAATAGCAGAATGCACCCACAATTTTGCAAAGATAAATTTGATTTATTTCTCACATAGAAGACAATACAAAATTGCATCTTGAAGAATTGAACATCACATTTGCATAATCGAACCAAACAGTTAACTGAAGATGACAACTAGTTAACAAAGAAGTTAATAAGTGAGCACCACACTATACGACATATAGAACATATACACTAGAGCAACGGATTGCATGGTAAAATTAAATAGCACAATTCGCTAGAATTTGTGAAGGGAAGGCAGGAGTAGCACACGCAATGGGTAAACCGAGCATGCATAACTGGCGTAGCTAGCAAATGGAAAGGTGCTCCTTCAAGATCTGGGCGTCGGCACGAATGGCATCCATCGCGACCTCATCCGCTCGTGCGGCCACAATTTGCTTCTCCGCTGCCAAATGCTCCTTGAGGTCCTGGCTATACTGCATGCACCATGGCTTAGGCCGGCGCTTATTTGGTGGAGGGGTCGGTGATTTGGGTGGAAGGTGTCGTGCTCGCACCGGCGGTAGGGGCATGTGGGAAGTGGAAGGAGGAGGAGGATGGGGGTCGGGTGTGGATTACCTGCCTGGATAGGCGAGGCCGAGGAGCGTGAAGGAGGGTCACCGGCGAGGAGGCGGTGGCGCTGCAAGCAAGGAGTGAAGGTTTCAACTTGGAAAGGAAGGCGGAAAGAGGGGAAATGTGGCTTTTGGTAAAGGGGAGGGGGCGGGGAGGTAGATATTTCCGTGGAAGCCAAAAATTTGGAATCGCTTCAGCCAAAAAACTGGCGCGCAAAGTGTCATCGGACACAGTCCCTTATTCAGAACTAGCGCACTGTGGACTGTAGCCGACGCACCTTCTCTCATAAGCCATGGGCGTACTATACACCGACGGTGCTCCAAGATATTTTGTGCTGCATCTCACATGGTTGGTGATAATAAACTGTGTGCGATCTACTTGATTTATCATCTTGATCATTTGAATTATGTAATGGGGTCACAGCTACAAAGGAAGGTATTTGAATTGTTAGAACTTATATCTGTAGTGAACATGCAACTATAAGTGTTTCTTCAAATAAAATTGCAATGATTCATGGTTCGTTTGTACATTTTTATACATTAACTGGATTTTCCGGCATTTTATGCGCATAATTCAAATTTGAACTACATGGACATGCTCCAGTGCATATAAACTTATTGAAAAATCAAATATGTGTCCTTGGTTGCATAATTAGGTCCCATGCAAGAAATGGGAATGAATTTCAAACACCCTGCCACCGTCACTCGACCGCAAACATTAACATGCCTGGTTTTTAAATTCTTGTAAATCCAAAACTCGTCTGAAATTCATGAAACTTGGCATGCTATCATGTAGCAGCATCAACATGTCGTGGTACAAATTTTGTCCCATTTGGGGCAGGTTTGGATCTAAGCTTCTCACCGACAAGAGCTTCTCACAACAAGCGTGATGGTTACGGTAGGGAGCATGCCACCTTTGGGGACGAAATGATATCCGTTGCCTCTTATTGATTTCAGAAATTTTGGAGTGTCAACATAGAACAACAGGAGTGTTTGCGAATTTTTGTGATTTTTCGGGGTTCGTTTGGACATTTTTATGCATTAACTGAGTTTTCAATGCATTTATGTGCATAATTCAAATTTTAACTACATGCACATGCTCCAGTGCATGTAAATTGGTTGAAAAATCAAATCTGTGTCCTTGTGTGCATGCTTAGGTCCCATGCAAGAAATGGGAATGAATTTGAAACACCACGGCACCGTTGATTGCCGGCAAAACATTGAGATGCCTGCTTTTTAAATTCTTGTAAATCCAAAACTTGTGTGAAATTCATGAAACTTGGCATGCTATCATGGAGCGGCATCAACATGCCATGGTACAAATTTTGTCCCATTTGGGGCAGGTTTGGGTATATGCTTCTCACAAACCGGAGCTTCTGACAACAAGCATGATGGTTTTCGGTAGGGAACGTCCCACCTTTGGCGATGAAACGATATCCATTGCCTCTTATTGCTTTTAAATTTTTTTCTCGTGTAAACATATAACAACAATAGTGTTGTGCGAATTTTTGTTATTTTTCAGAGTTCGTTTGGTCATTTTTATGCATTAACTGAATTTTTAATGCATTTTATCTACATAATTCAAATTTGAACTACATGCACATGCTCTAGTGCATATAAATTGGTTGAAAAATCAAATATGTGTCCTTGGGTGCATGCTTAGGTCCCATGTAAGAAATGTGAATGAATTTCAAACACCGGGGCACCGTTGATTGCCGGCAAAACATTGAGATGCCGGGTTTTTAAATTCTAGTAAATCCAAAAATCGTCTGAAATTCATGAAACTTGGCATGCTATCATGGAGTGGCATCAACATGCCGTGGTACAAATTTTGTCCCATTTGGGGCAGGTTTGGGTATATGCTTCTCACAAAACGGAGCTTCTCACAAGAAGCATGATGGTTTTCGGTAGGGAATGTCCCACCTTTGTGGACGAAACGATATCCATTGCCTCTTACTGATTTCAAATTTTTTTCTCTTGTCAACATAGAACAACTGGAGTGTTGTGCGAATGTTTGTGATTTTCGGGGTTCGTTTGGACATTGTTATGCATTAACTGAGTTTTTGATGCATTTTATCTGCATAATTCAAATTCGAACTACATGCGCATGCTCCTGTGCATATAAATTGGTTGAAAAATCAAATATGTATCCTTGGGTGCATGCTTAGGTCCCATGCAAGAAATGGGAATGAATTTCAAATACCGGGGCACCATTGATTGCCGGCAAAACATTGAGATCCCTGGTTTTTAAATTCTAGTAAGTCCAAAACTCGTCTGAAATTCATGAAACTTGGCATGCTATGATGGAGCGGCATCAACATGCCGTGATAGAAATTTTTTCCCATTTGAGGTAGGTTTGGTTATATGCTTCTCACAAACCGGTGCTTCTCACAACAAGCATGATGGTTTTCGGTAGGGGAATGTCCGACCTTTGGGGACGAAACGATATCCATTGCCTTTTATTGCTTTCAATTTTTTTTCTCGTGTCAACATAGAACAAGAGGAGTGTTGAGTGAATTTTTGTGATTTTTCGGGGTTCATTTAGACATTTTTATGCATTAACTGAGTTTTCAATGCATTTTATGTGCATAATTCAAATTTTAACTACATGCACATGTTCCAGTGCATATAAATTGGTTGAAAAATCTAATATGTGTCCTTGGGTACATGCTTAGGTCCCATGCAAGGAATGGGCATGAATTTCAAACACCGGGGCACCCTTGATTGCCGGCAAAACATTGATATGCCTGGTTTTTAAATTCTAGTAAATTCAAAATTCTGTTAACCATTCATGTGACGCCACAAGTCTTGGTTTCAATGGCTGTAGGAGGTTTCGTGCGGATAGCTGCTTGACCTTGACTGAACAGGAGGCGTGCGAGCGCCGTGCGGTGCACAGGCTGACCGAGAAGCGTGCAAGCTGTCCTCGAGTGCGTAGGCTCACCGGGAAGCATGCGAGCTGTACGCTGTGTAGGCTCACTGGGAAGCGAGCCCTTTGATTTCCATGGACACCCACCTTGATCGTGTCCTCTCCATTCATGGCTCCCAAGCCGCAGCTTAATTCTCTTTTTAAATATAAAACACTCATCGCAAACTTTTTAGTTAGAACACTCGTATGCAAACCAACAGCTTCCCCAGGAAGCCAAGAGAAAATGTGCCGAGCAGGATTTCTGCAGCTCTTGATCGCAAACGATTTAGATAGAACACCCGTATGTAAAGTGAGAGCAGCGCAAGATTTCTACATCCCTTCAATGCAAACGGTTGTTCTGGATGACCCGTGTGCAACCACGTACACACAATTTGGTAAGATTTGCATCTTTCATATTGGGTATGTTGCCATTTGTCAAACTGGAAAGATTTACATTTGTTGATCTAGTAACGTTGCCATTTCTCAATCCTTGTAACACTGCGATTTGTCAAAATATGCAGCTAGAAATCATTAGCACTATGTAATTTTTGCAACTAAAATTCAGTAATTAAGCATAGATTTCATTCATACATTAAGCAGTCGTTCTTAATTTATACAAACAGTTCAATTCGACAGCTGAACCGGCCAAACTTCTCCCCAATTGTTGCCAACCACGTACTGAAATAGCTACTTCAACTATATATACTAGCTAATTTTAAGTATGATGTATAGTTCGACCACACATCTATAGTCAGAAGAACTGAACAAAATAGCCCCTAAATACTACTACTACCACGGAGGGGCTTTGTGCTACTTCCGGCAGCCTTTCCTCTGCCGAGCGCGCTCAGTAAGAGGCAGAGGAGGAGGAGGAGACTATCGACGAGCTGCACAAATGCAATACGGTGCCTGCCGCTGCTGCACGTTCAGCGACGCTCGCCAGCTCGAACGCCCAGTGCCGCTCCAGACGATCCCTCTCGAAGCGGCCAGACTGCTCGTAGATCTCCTGATTCCTCGCCTCTGCGTCGGCGTGTGCTGCAGCCATGGCTGTGGTAATGCTCTTTGCATGCTCGACGAGGCGCTCCTCCTCTTCCCGCAGGAACTCGATGTAGCACGCATGGTCGCTGACGCACGTGCGGGCCTCCACCTCCACCCCCTCCTTCGGGAGGTGGTGGCGGAGCGGGTGATGATCTCGGCGGTCGACGGTGGGATGGCAGCCATGGCGGCCGATGATGGGGTGGTGGCCATGACCACCACCTCCCGCCTTGAGGCCACGGTGGCGGAGCGGGTGATGGCCACGGTGGCCGGCAGTGGGGTGGCGGCCACGACGGCCACCTCCCGCCTTCGGGCCGCGGCGGCGGAGCGGGAGATGGCCCTGGCTTTTCGATGGTGGTGTGGAGGCAACGACGACCGGCAACAGTTGCTGACGGGCAGCGGCGATGGAGCGTGTGGTGGGTGTTCCGCGCACACCCAATCGGGACGCCACGCGCACTACACTACGCCGGGGACTGCGTTGCCGCCGCGGTGTAGTCTCCCAGCTAGAGCTGTCCTCTGATGACGGCGGAGTGGCTGAGTGATGACGACAGACCGGTGCCATTGGCGATTGTGGAAGAAGCAGACGAGATAAGCTACAGGGAGGGAGGGGAAAATGCAACACAGGACTCGCCGACCGTGAGGGTTTTTATAGCAGGCCGGTAAGCATTGGGATTTTGGGGGATTTCACTGAGTCGGGAGGGAAGCTTGCACGGGAACCTACGAGGTTATGTGGGAACGGGCTCACCGATGATTCATTGGCGCCACCGTTTGGCCAAAAGAACGCCCCCGCGCGCTGCGCAAGCTTGCGCTGTAAGCCGTCTGCGGCAGCAGGGTGACAAGACGTGCGTGAGGAGGACGAGAGGACACATACACATATAGTTAATTAGAAAATGTTTGTGATTTAATTACCTACTATACCCCGTCCTGGTTTATAAGTAGGATTTATTAACTAATAAAATACGAATGCATGTCGTATTTGAACATAGTTTCCAGCTATACAATTTTTGTAACATGCATTAACACTTTTTTGGTTAAATTTAAGGTTATACACCAGCAAGCTTTTGCCCGCAACACACACGGCTTATTCCATCACAAACAGCTCTGATGAATCAATTGTCTGCCATGTATTGCACACGCAACTCTAATATGATTCATGCTTGATGTCTCCGATATCGCTCGCACAGTTCGTCTTATTTGCCACGTATCACTGTGCCGTCCTCTGCTCCTGTCTGTCGGCAAGCTCTGCTTGCCGTTAGGCGCCGCAGCACGATGTGCTCGTCGTTAGGTGACATGGCATGCTCGGTCGCGTCCGTTGGCGCGCTTTGCTCGCGTCTGTTGGCGCGCTCGGCTTGTGGACATCTTTTCCTTGAGGCGACCGCAGAGCGCTCTGCTCGCATCCCTCCGCGCACGCTTTGCCAGCGGTTGGGCATGCGCACGATCACGTCGGGGGGCCCATATGCATGCAGTTGCACCACCCGCGTTGCCACGCGATGCAATTACGTGCGGCACGATGGAGTTATGCGCTGCAAATTAGAATTGCCATCAGGGCCTGCCGATATTCCTGGCCGTCCGGCTTCCCCTTTAATTCCCGCGACCATTATAACCTTAGTCTCCTCAACCTTTCAATCGCGCCCCACAACACAACCAGCACACCCACGACGACACATAGAGAGGGGATGTCTAGTGGCGCTACAATGGAGTTCGGCGAGCATAGAGTGGAGACCCACGCGAGGGAGACGGATCTCTCGGTGGTGTACACCATCGACCCGGCCGTGGTGGACGACTACATCAACATCGTTGAGCAGTTGCTTGCTGGAGACTAGTACAAGGTGGTCAGCATCGACCTCCAGTACACCGTTGATCGTCCTGGCATAGATCAGAAGGTTGCCGTCGCCCAGTTATGCGTGCGCCATCATGTCCTCATCTACCACTACTTCATGGCCATAGAGCCTTGCGACCGTTTCAACAGGTTTGTCAACAGCACTGACTACAAGCTCGCCACGGTGGATACCAAAGGCGATGTAAAAGCGCTCAGTGTTACGGGCTTGGCCTGCAAGAACCTGGTCAAAATCCGTGACCACTGCAGGGTCTGGGGCAGCACGAAGCAGGACTCCCTGGTCGAACTCGCCTCGGCCATCATCGACCCCTACTAAGAAAAGATGAAGCAGGATGCCCAAAGAACAAGTCCCATATCCTCGCACAAGGCCTGGATGCGGCAACTGGATGAACCTCACCTCAGGTTCGCGGCAAAGAGCGTGTACACATGCTACGAGATGCATAGGCGGATCGTTGACATGAGGAAGTGCCTTGTTACCCAAATCGACGAGCCCAGATCGAGCCACAAGAAGAGCAAGCATCACAAGAAGTAGATGATGATCAGATCATTGTTTATGCTAGTTAATCATGCATGTAATATATAATTTACTTTATTGGTGTGTGTGGAAATGTCATGTGTGTAGTAGCCACCTATGTAAGTGGATGTGTAATTTGGTTATGCAAGCTTGTCCTTATAATTGTGTGTATATATATATGTTGTTGTCCTGTATGCAATCCCATCGCACAACACACACGTCTTATTAGCAACAACCGTATATGTTCTTATCGGCCTTCAGACACATTTCTGATTACAGACCTATTTGTCGCGTATCACACACATCTTGTTAAGTTGAACCATTTATGTTCTCATGTCTCAACGCAAACAGTTCATCCGAATGAATCGCATGCCGTATATCACATACGCCTTTGATCTGACTGACCATTTCTTTTGTGTTGCCTAATCACAAACAGTTCATCCGAGTTAACCGTACGTTATATATCGCACACACCTCCATCTGGCTGCCCATTTCTTTTGTTCCTCCTCATCGCAAACAGTTCATTGAACTGAACTGTATACCCTTCATCGCACACGCAACTAAAACCTGAACCGTGTTTGATGCATCCATCATCGCAAATGTTTTACACATTTCTGATGGTTTTCATACAGCACCATTTGCAATTATGGCATCGCACACAATTTCTCGAAGGGTCTCTGATCGTAGTTCCGCGTTAGCAGCATCCTGCAGTAGTGGCTGTAGAATTTGCAATATTAGTATACGTCAGGAAATGCCTATGAATTATTCACTTGTTATTGAACCATTCAATGTTTGGGGCTTTGGTTATATGGGACATTTTCCTTCCTCTAATGGGTATACACATATTTTAGTTGTTGTTGATTACGTTACTAAGTGGGTAGAAGCTATTCCAACTAGTAGTGGTGATCATAACACTTCTATTAATATGCTTAAAGAAGTTATTTTTTCAAGGTTTGGAGTCCCTAGATATTTGATGAATGATGGTGGTTCACATTTTATCATGGTGCTTTCCGTAAAATTATTGCTATATATGATGTCAACCATAGAATTGCATCTCCATATGACCCTCAGTCTAGCGGACAAATATAATCGAGCAATAGAGAGATTAAATTGATTTTGCAAAAGACTGTTAATAGGTCTAGAAAGAATTGGTCTAAGAAACTTGATGATGCATTATGGGCTTATAGAATTGCTTATAAAAACCCTATGGTATGTCTCCATATAAAATGGTTTATGGAAAAGCATGTCACTTACCTCTCGAACTAGCACATAAAGATTGTTGGGCAATCAAAGAGCTCAACTATGATTTCAAACTTGCCAGTGAGAAGAGGTTATTTGACATTAGCTCGCTTGATGAATGGTGAACCCATGCCTATTAGAATGCCAAGTTGTTTAAAGAAAAGGTTAAAAGATTGCATGACAAAAGGATACAAAAGCATGAGTTTAATGTGGGTGATCATGTTTTGCTATACAACTCTCGTTTAAGATTTTTTTGCAAGAAAGCTTCTCTCCAAATGGGAAGCTCTGTACATTATCGAGGAGGTCTACAGTTCCAGTGCCATCAAAATTAACGATGCCGAAGGCACCAATCCGAAGGTGGTAAATGGTCAAAGAATCTAACATTATATCTCATGTACTCCCATAAATGTTGACACCAATATAATTAATACCATAACACCGGAGGAGTACATAAGGGACACTTTCCAGAATGTTTCAAACCCCAAAAAGGAATAGGTATGTCGTACAGTAAGTAAACCGACTCCAAACGTTTCCAATGACAAATTTTCTCCATTTTGGAATATTTAAAAATTTAGAAAAAATTAAAAGTAGTCTGAAGAGTGCACGAGTAAGCGGAAAGGCAGGGGGGTGCACCCTACCCCCCTGGCGCACCCATGTACCTTGCCACCACCTCGTGTGCTCTCCGGACTCCGTTTTCTCGCACAATACTTCTTTTGGTCGGTAAAAATTCTTTATATAATCCCCCGAAGGTTTTGACCAGCGTACCATGACGAAATCCACTATTGTTGTGTTTGGCTAATTCTTTAGCAGATTTGGAGCAAGATGACTTCACAAGAGTCGGTCAGGGAGAGTCGGGTTTCTCACCCGATGCCTGGACTAAGAGCATACAGTGAAGCTTACCACTTTGGGTGGTCAATGGAGGAAGAGATGGAGGCTGACCTGAAAAGAGTGGATGCCATGGAGGAGGACAAAGAAGCTACCTCTCGCCTTCAGCCTGGAGCCATGCTTGAGGAACTCCAAAGCTCGGCAATAACGAATTCGGTTATACCTCTCAATGCTAGATTTCTCTCTTATGATAACATGAAAAGGAGTGTTGCTTTTTCCCTTGCAGCCAGGAAGCACCCATGGGTGATTGGTGCCCTAGCTGTCACCGGAAAACTATGTAAGGAAATAATGGATCTTAAACAACAAGTCAACAAGCTCGAGGAGGAAAATCACATCATGAAGGTTATTATTGCCAAGAACATTGGATCATCACCTCCGAAGAAAGAGACATTAATACATGTGTATGGGCAAACCCCTTGGCAACTTCCAATCTTGGGGGAGGTGCCCCAGTATCGTATTACCATCACACCTTTACTTTTATCATTTTTTCTTAGTTCGATTCTTTTGGTTATATCTTGATCTAGTAGAAGAAAGTTTTGGTATGTTCTAGCTTTGAGTTTTGCTTCGAGATCTATCTATGTAATCGAGTCCATGAGTTATATAATAAAGAGTAGTTTTGAGTTGAGGGCCTTGCTTTCTTGCTATGATCTTGAGGGAATTAAATAAGAATAATAATAAAAAGATAATATAATGATCTTATGCAGAGTTATGACTTCACATATAAAGAGTATGATGAATAAAAGTTGTTGAGAGTTGACAAACATAGTTTTAGTCATTGTTGCAATTGATAGGAAGTAATAAAGAAAGAGAGGATTCACGTATAAATACACTATCTTGGACATCTTTTGTAATTGTGAGCACTCGTTAAAATATGACATGCTAAAATTTGTATGTTGGACAAGGAAGACAACATAATGGGTTATGCTTTCTTATATCCGAATAGAAGTTATATTGTCATGGATCCTCCAACATGTTGAGCTTGCCTTTTCTCTCTTATGCTAGCCAAATCCTTTGCACCGAGTAGATATACTACTTGTGCTTCCAAACATCCCTTAAACCACTTTTGCCATCAGAGTCCACCATACCTACCGATGGATTGAGTAAGACCCTTCAAATAAGTTGTCATCAGTTTAAGCAATAAAAATTGATCTCTAAATATGTATGATCTATTAGTGTGAAGAGAATAAGCTTTATAAGAACTTGTGATATGGAAGAAATAAAAGTGACAGACTGCATAATAAAGTTCTTTATCACAAGCGGCAATATAAAGTGACGTTCTTTTGCATTAAGATTTTGTGCATCCAACTATAAAATCGCATGACAACCTCTACTTCCCACTGCGAAGGGCATATCTTTTAATTTTGTTTTCTACCCTTATACAAACCCTTATACAAGAGTGATGGTGATCTTCACCTTTCCTTTTTACACTTTTTATTTTTGGCAAGCATTATGTGTTGGAGAAAGATCTAGATATATATATATCCACTCGGATGTAGGTTATCATAAAGTATTATTGTTGGCATTACCCCTGAGGTAAAAGGTTGGGAGGCGAAACTATAAGCCCCTATCTTTCATTGTGTCCGATTGAAGCTTTGAACTCATAAGTATCGCGTGAGTGTTAGAAATTGTGCAAGATTAAATGATAGGTGAGTATGTGGACTTGCTGAAAAGCTCTTATATTGACTCTTTCTGATGCTATGATAAATTGTAATTGCTTCAATGACTGAGATCATAGTTTGGTAGTTTTCAGTGAAGTTTCTGACTCATACTTTACCTTGTGAATGAATTGTTACTTTGGCAAAAGAAATTATATGAAAATATATGTTGTTGTTCTAAAGATGATCATGATGCCCTCATGTCCGTATTTTATGTTATCGACACCTTTATCTCTAAACATGTGACATATTTTTTGATTTCGGCTTTCGCTTGAGGACAAGCGAGGTCTAAGCTCGGGGGAGTTGATACGTCTATTTTGCATCATTCTTTTATATTGATAATTATTGCATTATGGGTTGTTATTACACATTATAGCACAACAGTTATGCCTTTTCTCTCTTATTTCACAAGGTTTACACAAAGAGGGAGAATGTCGGCAACTGGAATTTTGGACCGGAAAGGAGCAAATCGGAGAGACCTATTCTGCACAACTCCAAAAGTCCTGAAAATTTATGAATATATAAAAATATTGGGTGAAGAAAGCACCAAAGGGGACCCACAAGGGTGGGGGGCGTGCCCTACCCCTGGGCGCGCCCCTGCCTTGCAGGCCACCTAGCGGGCCCGTAGTGCCCATCTTCTGCTATACGATGTGTTTTGACCTAGAAAAAAAAATCAAGAGGAAGCTTTCGGGATGAAGCGCCGCCGTCTCGAGGTGGAACCTAGACAGAACCAATCTAGGGCTCCGGTGAAGCTGTTTTGCCAGGAAACTTCCCTCCCGAAGGGGGAAATCATCGCCGTCGTCATCACCAACGATCCTCTCACCGGGAGGGGGTCAATATCCATCAACATCATCGCCAGCACCATCTCCTCTCAAACCCTAGTTCATATCTTCTATCCGATCTTTGTCTCAAAACCTCTGATTGGTACATGTGGGTTGCTATTAGTGTTGATTACTCCTTGTAGTTGATGCTAGTTGGTTTATCCGGGGGAAGATTATATGTTCAGATCCTTAATGATAATTATTACTCCTCTGATTATGAACATGAATATGTTTCGTGAGTAGTTATGTTTGTTCCTGAGGACATGTGAGAAGTATTGTTATAAGTAATCATGTGAATTTGGTATACGTTCGATATTTTGACGAGATGTATGTTGTCTCTCCTCTAGTGGTGTTATGTGAATGTCGACAACATAACACTTCACCATTGTTTGGGCCTACAGGAAGGCATTGGGAAGTAATAAGTAGATGATGGGTTGCTAGAGTGACAGAAGCTTAAACCTTAGTTTATCCGTTGCTTCGTAAGGGGCTGATTTGGATCCATATGTTTCGTGCTATGGTTAGATTTATAAGTGGGAGGCTTATCCAAGTAAGGACAACACCCAAGCACCGGTCCACCCACATATCAAATTATCAAAGTAACGAACGTGAATCATATGAGCATGATGAAAACTAACTTGACAGTAATTCCCATGTGTCCTCGGGAGCACTTTGCTTTATATAAGAGTTCGTCGAAGCTTGTCCTTTCCTACAAAAAGGATTGGTCCACCTTGCTGCACCTTAGTTAATCTTGTTACTTGTTACCCGTTACGAATTATCTTATCACACAAATATCTGTTACCGGTAATTTCAGGACTATGATAGACCCCCTATACTTGTGTGTCATCAAATCACAATATACATACCATCAAAATATCGAACACATATCAAGTTCACATGATTACTTGCAATAAGATTTCTCCTGTGACCTCAAGAACAAAAGTAACTACTCCAAAATGATAATCATGCTCAAGATCAGAGGGGTATTAAATAGCATAATGGATCTGAACATATTAACTTCCACCAAATAAACCATATAGTAATCAACCACAAGATGTAATCAACACTACTAGTTACCCACAAGTGCCAATCTATGGTTCTGGTACAACGATTGAACACAAGAGATGAACTAGGATTTGAGAGGATATGGTGTTGTTGAAGATGTTGATGGAGATTACCCTCCCCAAGATGGGAGAGTTTTTGGTGATGATGATGACGATGACTTCCCCCTCTGGGAGGGAAGCTCCCCCAGCGGAATCGCTTTGCTGAGGGAAAAAGTGCTCCTGTCCAAGCTCTGCCTCAAGACGGCTCCCTAGCGTGCCCAGTTGGGTTGTGCCCACCTAGTGGGCCCCCTCTGGTAGTTATTTGCTCCAATAATTCTTAAATATTCCATAAATATTTTCCGTGAAGTTTCACCTCATTTGGAGTTGTGCAGAATAGGTGGCCTGACGTAGCTTTTTTAGGTCCAGAAGTCCATCTACTGATATTCTCCCTCTTTGTGTGAAGCTTGCATATTATGAGAGAAAAGGCATTAGAATCACTCCATAAAGCATTATTATGCATAAAAATGTTACAAATAAGAATAGGAAAACATGATGAAAAATGGACGTATAAACTCGCCAAGCTTAGACCTCACTTGTCCTCAAGCGAAAACCAAAATCGAAAAAATGTCCACATGCTTAGACAGAAAGGTATCGATAAAACAAAATACGGACATAGAAGCATCATGTATATTATTATAACAGCAACTGATAGAGGCAAGGGTCATGATCTTTCGATGAGATGATAACTATCGATTGGGTGGAGACGACTTTGACGATCCGACTACAAACGTGCACGATGTTGCGCCTCAGCAATCGCTAAACCAACTCCGAGAGGTTATTGACCATGTCTGAGCACGATCAACCAGACCACGAAGGTCTGTTCTTGCACGCAGTCGAAGAACAAGCAAAAATATGATAATGCAATCTGAATATTGCGAATATAGATGAAGTATTGATAAAGGTGGGGATCCAAAAGCAGTCTTGGTCTGGTCGTTGGACACAAACGAAGTACACGAAGTTGCAATGGCTAACTTTGAACAAAACAAATCCCAACGAAAAAGCTACTAGATGGATCTACTTATATAGGAGTAAGTGGTGGCAGCGAAGGAGGTGGGAGGACGTCCCAACGCAGCCTAAAACTAACCCTGGGTTGCACAAGGCTCATGGGCCCAAGTGAAGGTGATGCAACACCTTTGGACTTGTAGTTTGACTCAGATTCTACTGCAGCGTCAGATTGTTTTGTCGATAACTCAATGCTCCGGACGAATTTTAAGGTGAGTCCAATTGGGTTGGAAAGAGCACGAAATCTACTTTCCAACAAAAATAAAGAATCACCCAATTCGAAGTCTGTATGAAAGAGTTCTTGGCATTTTGAGTCAGTTATGTCTGTGTAGTCTGAATCTAAATGCAGAACGTGAGAGAGTTGGACTATATCTTCTCTTAGCCCAAAAGTGACGTGAGAGGACTTTTTGAACATCACATAAACTTCTCTTTTTACCTTATCTTCATATGTGTATTTTACAAATGTCCCATACACCTGCAATTAGACATGGCACAAAAGTTTGTGAAGTATTTTTGTCCTGGATGACATAAATAAATTATTGCATAGTTTGCATTAGAAATCACCTCACAAATATATATGTATGCAATATTTTTTGTCATATCCAAGGTAGTCATGTACTCATCATCCTCCTCTTCTTGAAAACAAAGCCGTCCTCTCCGTTGCTTAATCTGAAATGTGGCTAACAAAAGAGACAAGTTGTATGTGTTGTATATGTATATGTCATCCATTTTTACTTCCCTTGATTTTTACACATATGACACATGTATACATGAGTAACTTTCATAGTTCATAAAATGTAGAGCCAAAATATTATCACAAGTATTAGAAGACATGAAAATATTGCAACTCAATTTGCACATATAAGTGAAGCTCTCATTCATATCAAAGGATTTGCAATGTTTATCATTAAACCATCCCAACATTGGTGAATAAACCTTACATGCATCAAATTCACATGCTACAACATTCTTAAATAAGCAAACATGCAATAAGTCATTTGACACAGAATCATCACCAAGATTAGATGCCATATCAAAATGATTAAACATTGATTCTTTTGCATCAATAGTTAATTCATTGGGTGCACTCAAAATTGTTGGTACTTCAACTGTTTGATCACATGATGCATTCATGACAGTAACATGATGATGTAGGGTGGAAACCTAGATGGCCGATCTTTCTTGAAAGGAGTGGATCCCGTGAAGAACGAAGAACACGAGGGGAAACACAAAAGAATCACTCAAACTAACAAGAACGATCACACATATTCTAGATCCAAGTACACATAGAGATCACACGATCCAAAGTCAACACGGGACGATACAAAGGGTAACTGGTTCTGCCCCGTGAGGAGGTCTTGATGGACTTCTCCGCGAGGAGGTCTTGAATTCAACATGGATCTTCTCAGAAGAGGGGCCGCGGTCTCTCTCAAGGAGTAGATCCGTATGGATGAGCAAAGCTCTATCTCAAATGAGCTAAACCAATGCTAACCCTCAAATGGAGGAGGTGGAGGAGTATATATAGTCTAGAGCCACGAAGGGGTAAGTGAGGGCCGAAGGGGGTACATTGGCCGCGGGCCCGATCTCTATACGCAGACAGGTGTCGGACGTCTGGAGGCTCAGGATGGTCCAGACGTCCAGTGGTCTTCAGACTTCCGTAAATATCATTCTATCGCCATGGCACCTGTCGTCCGGTGGCGCTCGGTCGTCCGGGGCCTGGTGTGTGTCGGACGTTCGATACTTGCCGGTCGTCCGGCCGCTGTAGCTTCCATCGGCTGGCCCTTCTGGCTGGCTGAGTGCCCAGGCATCGGACGTCCGGTGGGGTCCGGTCGTCCGAAGGCTGTAGACTTCGGGCAGCTTCTTCTCTTGGTCCTTGTACTTGGCGTCCTCGCTAGCTCATCCGTTGGATGTGGTGGCTCCGTGGCTTTCCTATAAGTACCTGGTCATGCATAGCACACACGTTGGAGGTAGTAGCCATGTCTCACATGTAGAAAGTGTAGGTTTGGAGAGGAGCAAGTTCACCTTGTGTCCAATGGCATATATTTGAGGTCTCATCGTATGTCCTCTTGGGGCTTGGAGAGTATTCTAAGTGTACATGCGGATGAATGTGGGGTGCTCTGCATCATCTCCCCCCTTGGGAAAGATCCAACCTCGGATCGTGATCCTCATTATCATGGAAACGGTTGTCATGGACAGACTTGTAGTTGGACGAAGTGGAAGTCATGGCGCAATCCAAGTACTCCAAGGTGTCGACGGAGGAGTATACATGCAAAAAGAGCAAACTCAAACAACACTCGAAAATACAATGGTTAGTGCACACAAAGTGTCCATCATGTAAGAATGAGTCCGTTCGGCAAGATTGTTCGTGACAAAGCGCATGAAGCTTATCAAGATGATATAGAATGATATGCAAAGCATTCATGGGAGCAAAAGCATTCATTGTGCACAGTAATGTATTGTGAATATGATCAATGCAACCACGGTGCAAAATGATGTCATAGTGTGATGGTTTATCAAGAGCATGAAAATGGCAATGGATGCTCAATATGTGTATGTTATCATGCAATTGTTGGTAGGCAATGTGATCATTATGTATGAATATGCCATCAAGAAATATCACAACAAATTTGCTAAGGAAATGCACAAGCTTATATATCATGGATGACATGGGAATACAAGATCAACAATGCAATCATAATGTGAGTCAATCCATGCATAGGGTGCAAACTTGTGGTGAGTATGATATATCCATCGATCATGACATGTGTGAGCACAATCAACAAATATGGAGGTGGTGGTGTACCAATGCTCGATGTCGTTGCATGAGTGGAGGTTCGGAGGTGCATCCAGTAAGTCTGAGCGCTCCTCAATGTGAAGGTCCATAGAGCCAATATCCAATGTCGTTCCTCCATTCGCGAGATGTATCATGTAGACAACAAGAAGGAAACAACAATGAAAGGATGACCCATCCAATATGTGCATTTGAGGATGGCTCAAAGGGAAGGGGTACACCTTTATGGGAATGTCAAAAATGTTGGTGCCGCGCATCGCGTACGCCTTCACATAACCAAATTGTCTCATGACGGTATCGCCTTGTGAATACTTCAAAATGAAAGAACATGACAAACACTCAGAAAAACAAATGAGGTTAGCGGAAATGCAAAATCTATCATTCATGTGGTAAGATACCCAACAAGTGTATGCATCATGCTCATCATAAGAAAGGACAAGGTGTGGTATGGTATGAAAGCATATGATGCGAGTACAACCAAAGACAATAAGCTCAGTCAAACAAGCATGCATCACAAGTAATATGTCCAAGTCTCCACGATCAATAAGAATAGATGCAACAATTGGAGGCAAGAGACAATGAACAAGATATATCATGTGAGAGGCATGAACATATATGTCATCAACCCAAGAAAACGAGTAAGAATGGAACATGGGTGATGCGACAAAGCAAGTAATCCTAGTGATCAAGTCAAGCAAGCTAGTAGTGCGAAGATGCAACGTACTAGAAGGAATCATGTCTAACATGTCATGTGTGCAAATGGTGGGCATGAATATTTCACATGACATAGCACAAGCATGAAAGCAAGATATGAGCAATGTATCGGCATTGTATTGGCGAGAGGCCATATGTAAATAGCAATGGGGCATCATGACTCTCCCAACACAACAAGCATCAATAGTATGAGGCACATGATAAACATGGCAATAGCAAAAAGGATCTCCACCAAGCATACAAATACACATAGGAGTAGCATAATGGTGAATCATGGGTAGATGCAAGCAAGGGTCACAATTGCATGGCAAAATCATGTAAAGAGGCATAACATGCAAAGTGAACACGATAGTATGGGCATAACATGACAAGTGGTAAATAGCCCATAGCCGTGTGAGAGCTAAGTAAAATATATGCGCGTAGCCATTGCGCGAAGAGAACGGTGGGAAGGACAATCCACGGGATCTCAAATCGTCATTGCTCTCAAGAGCTCATTTCGTCAACTCTGGGATTGAGAGGTTGACAAGTATACCTGAGTACCTACACCAAACAAATACAAAGGGAAAATTGTGTGTGCATGGTATATGTACACATCATCCATCATAATGCGCACGTGCATGTGTTGGTTAGCACAACATATCCAATGCTCAAATAAATGAGATGCGTGATATAGAAACATGTCATCTATCATGAGAGGTTTGTTATTATGTATAGCATAATGGAGACTCAAATTGTGTAATGCATCACAAGAAATATGTAGAGCATTGTTATTCATGGAATGCATACGGTCTACACTATCATGGGAATCATGCAAAGTATGGAATGCATCAAAATCTCCTAATATGTATGAGGAAACTATGGGGGTCTCCTCATGAGCATTAATGAAAACATCACACGAAGAATATTGACAACATCCAAAACAATGCATATTTGGAACATTGTGATCATGGCGTAGCATAGTAGATGAATTGCGAAAATCATGTAAAGGAAGCATGGCAATATCATCACATGAAAAACAAAAGCCAATGACCATCATCTCGTCATCTATGCCATAAGTGCAAATGGGATTTATTTTAATGGGGCATGCATATTTATTATGTTGAGATTGAAATGATGCAATATGGGAGATCTTACTCATAGCATATGACAAGTTTAATGGATTATCAAACATGACGTGACCAATAGAATTTTCACATGATATCCTATGGAGCATAGCATCACAACTAGGCAATTCAACATGCTCATCATCATATTCATCATAAATGGGTGGCATATCGAAACATGACATAGTATGCGATGAATCCATAAGGTGACCATCATCATGCAAGCAATCGTTGCTAAGATAGTCCACTAGTGGGACAAGAGAAGCACCATCACTTATGTTACCTTTGGAGCATCGCTCATGTGTTGTAGGTGAGGTTGAAACTTAATGGTACCATGTGGGGGGTGCATCTTCTTCCACCATGGCCATCGTCATCTCCATTGGAGGTATGGACTCGTCGAGGATAGGCGTGTCGTCATGTAGGATACCTAGCACCAAAGAAGAAAACACACTCGGAGTAGAGGTTAAGTCGTTAGAAATCATAGTGGCCTTACATGCCGTGTCAACTACTTCACTCACTAAGGGTTGTGGCTCACTCACCCCCTCTTCGATGCTCTCACTCATATGGTTGGTGGAGTCACTCAAATGGCACTCAACCTCACATAGGATGTGTGGCATGCTCTCAAGTGTGGGGCTAGTGGTGGTCACACTCATCCTCTCATAGGAAATGCACTCAATGTCACATATGGTGGAGTCAGTCATGTCACTCATGGGGTGGTGGCTCTCCTCACATGGCAATTGGGGCATCTCGTCATATGTGGGTGTCAGAGAGATGTAGGTGCAAATGTCTCCATGGTCAATCATGTCATAGTCGTAGCTGTCGATGAAGGCCGAAGATGGCACATCATCACTCTCCTCTAAGACCAAAGATAAGGTCTCATGTGCGGTCTCATAGCCTGACTCGGAGAATGAGTCCTTTTGGGGTGCCGTCTTCATGTAGTTGAAGAGGTTCATGCTCGTCGTCGTGGTCGAAGGGGATGGCCCTTGCTCGACCTTCTTGTCACCGTCTTGTTGTTGGAGGCCCATATGATGTGGCACCTTGTAGCTCATCTCCATGACCGAAGGGAATTTCCCATGCTCGTACATCTTCTTTGAGGGGCTTCCGAAGATGGAAGTGTCGCCCTCGCTCGTAGGTGGTCACCTTGTAGTTGAAGATGTCGATGTAGGTGAACTCATGGGAAGGAGGCGAAGATGCCGTACGTCCAAAGGCGAAGATCCCTTGATAGCACTTGGCGAAGATGCCGAAGTGGTGGTGGTAGTAGTCGGAGCTCCGTCTTGGTGTTGCTCGTCTCGCGGTCCTCTCTTTTTCTCATGAAGCTTGGACTTGGCGTGAAGTAGGGCTTGTTGGGACCTATGCATTTGCGCTTCGCAAGCATCTTCATGATGATGGTGTCATTGTCGTGCTTGAGCTTGATGGCGTTCGTCGTTGTCGTGCACATGATGCTTGGAGGTGACTTGCCCTTCATGATGATGTGGATCACGAATGTGATGGTGGTCGCCATGGAGATGTGGACGTGGATGACTTGCGCTTGCATCATTTTTGCGCTCCGAAGATGATTGACTTGCTCGCCGTCGCGTTGAGGATGATGAAGGGCAAGAAAGTTTGGCCAACAAAGTTCGAATCTCCTCCATCCTTGCATCTTGCTCCTCCTTTTGTGTTGAAAGCTTGTTGTCGATGTAGTCCCTTTTCCTTGCTTCGGAGTGACCGAAGATTGACGCTTTGGTGATGTAGTTGTTCACGCCATCGTTGTCGTGGAAGACCGGAGATGAAATGCCTTGCCTATCCATCACAAGACGCGAGCAAATATGAGTGGAAGAAAGGAGAGAACTATACCAAATGTACCTTGACCGATGTGGAAGATGGATCAATGATCACTCAATAATGTAATAGGGAAATAGCACAATTGGTACCGATGTCGTCAATTTCTCACACCTACACAAATAAGGCTTATGGTGGAGCTCGGTGAGGATAGTGGCACAAAAATTTGGTGGAAAATGTTAGCAAGAGTCAATGATGTTGAAAAAGATTCACAAATTCGCAAGTGTAACAAGTAGACCAATAGCAAAGAATGGCACACGGAAATGCACACACGGATAGATAAATGGGGTCGTGCAACCAAAGAATGAGCACAAAATGTGGAATCCACGGAAAATGCTCGCGTTGCACAAATCAAGAGAGACGCTAGCATGATTGCTCTATAGGAGGATAGAACACTTGTACACAACCTATAAGATGCAAAATGTATGAACTTCTATCCCAAGTATGCTATGTATGTATGTTCCGGTGCTTTAGCACAAGATGATTCAAGATGATCGGATATGACAATCTTATATGCAATGTGGTATAATGCTATGGCTATTGATTACAAGCTCTTTTGTTTCTCTTTTTCTTTGCTTAAAAGCTTATTTTTTTGTATGGCCACTTTGGAACAATGCACAAACCAAGATAGCAATTGTGTATATGCGGAAACAAAGTGGAGTCACAATGGATGATATGATACCAAGATGATATGGTATGTATGCAATGGAAGGTGTAGGTCACTAATGTGCACAAGTAACATTGCTGGCAATACTCAAATGGCTAGTCTCGATAGGCAAGTGATGCAAACTAGGCTAGGAGTTATCAATGCAATGGCAAGGGAATGTACAATGGAGGGATACCATGATACCAAGATGATACCGATATGGAGGTTACCGTCGAGGGTTTCTCATTTGTAAGCCACGGACGGATGATGTTGAAGTGGTCAATATCGATGACGACCTCGTGGAGATGATGAGTGGAGGTGATCTTGATGGAGATATAAAGATGATGGAGACTCGTCCCTAAGTAGCCGAAACACCTTAGGAAACGGAAAAAACCGCAAACTCAAAATCTCAAATGACAAATGTCAAATGGTGGTAGCGGAATCCGGTGGTGGTGTTGCAGAAGCTCAAAGGGATTGCGGAAATGGAATGATGGGTTATACAAGTAGGCAATGCGGAAGTGGAGGTTATGGGGTTATGTGAGTCGGAGTTGAAGGTCATCGTCCTTAACTAGCCGAAACAATTTAGGAGACACAACTCACAACTCAAACAAAATTGGGTTAAGTTGGGGTGGCCGAAGCGTATGGTGGGTATGCCTATGTGGTAGTGGTGGTGGCGGCTGATGAAGAAGAAACCATCCCTAAGTAGCCTAAACACCTTAGGAGACTCAAATAAGAACTCAAACAACTACTAATGTGAAGGGGAACAAAATTGGTTAGGTTGCGGAAGTCTGTGGTGGTAATGCGGGTGATGTGGTGGAAGCCCTAGGCAAAGATGCCGAAGTTGTCAAAATTTGATGGAGTAAAATGATGTTGGCAGTATTTTTGTGGGAAGGGGGATGTCAATAGCTTCAAAACAAGCTAAAGAACGTCAAAATCAGAGTTCGGATGAATTAGTTATGGCCGAAACAAGAATCAGCCAAAGTTAGTTTTTACACGTATCGGACGTCCGTAAATCGACGCATGTACGGTCGCTGGACGTCCGGCCAGGTCGGAAATCCGCTAATTCAGCTCGTGTTTGGGGTTCCGGTCGTCCGGTAAGTGTCGGACTTCTGGTGGCTCAAAGGGCTCCAGACGTTCGTAAAAACATCGGTCGTCCGGTGGGTCGGGGTTAACTCGAGATCCGAGATTCGGGGCGTGATTTTGGGCAGAAATTGGGGATTTTGAGGTCAAAATTGAGGAGATTTCGTGGATGAAAGATGGGGAAACTTGTGGAGATACTAGATCCACTCGAAACCAAGCAAATCCATGGATCAAATCCAACAATACTTCATCACACCAACAAATCACAAAATATTTGGGGACTATTTTTGGTGGGGATTTTGGAAATTGAGAAAGAACACAACAAAATCATGCTAGAAAACATAGAGGTGAGGCTCCAAAATCATGATCAACCTGGTTCATCATACCAAGATGATGTAGGGTGGAACCCTAGATGGCCGATATTTCACGAAAGGAGCGGATCCTACGAATAACACGAAGGACACGAGGGGAAACACGAAAGAATCACTCAAACCAACAAGAATGATCACACATATGCTAGATCCAATTATACATAGAGATCACACGATCCAAAGTCAACACGGGACGATACAAAGAGTAACCAGTTCTTCTCCATGAGGAGGTCTTGATGGTCTTCTCCGCAAGGAGGTCCTGAATCCAACGTGGATCTTCTCCGAAGAGGGGTCGCGGTCTCTCTCAAGGAGTAGATCCGTATGGATGAGCAAAGATCTATCTGAAATGAGCTAAACCAATGCTAACCCTCAAATGAAGGAGGTGGAGGAGTATATATAGTCTAGATCCATGAAGAGGTAAGTGAGGGGCGAATGGGGTACATGGGCCTCGGGCCCGATCTCTATACGCAGACATGCGTCAGACGTTCGGTGGGTGTCGGATGTCCCGAGGCTCGGGACGGTTCGAACGTCCGGTGGTCTTCGGACTTCCATAAATATCGTTCTGTCGCCGTGGCACCAGTCGTCGAGTGGCGCTCGGTCGTCCGGGGCCTGGGGTGTGTCAGACGTCCGGTACTTGCCGGTCGTCCGGCCGAGGTAGCTTCCATCGGCTGGCCCTTCTAGCTGGCTGAGTGCCCAGGCATCGGACGTCCGGCGGGGTCCGGTCGTTCGGAGGTTGTAGACTTCGGGCAGCTTCTTCTCTTGGTCCTTGTACTTGGCGTCCTCGCTAGCTTGTCTGTTGGATGTGGTGGCTCCGTGGCTTTCATCTAAGTACCTGATCATGCATAGCACACACGTTGGAGGTAGTAGCCATGTCTCACATGTAGAAAGTGAAGGTTTGGAGAGGAGCGAGTTCACCTTGTGTCCAATGGCATATATTTGAGGTCTCATCATATGTCCTCTTGGGGCTTGGAGAGTATTCGGAGTGTACATGGGGATGAACATGGGATGCTCTCCATCACATGATGCTCTAAAATAGCTGGTGTGCTCAAATCAATTGGTAACTCAACACATGATGTATTCAATTTAACTAGGCATGCATCATTCTCATGTGGAAGTGGAAAATATGTACCTTTGTCATTACCTCTTATGATCAACTCAGACGATGTAGGCACTCTTGGTGGTGATGTCTCACATGATGGAGATGATGCAGTCATCGCAACAACGGATGTGGTTGTCATAGTATGCCTAGTAGTTGAAGTAACATCTATATAAACACTTGGAATGTGCACCGTGCACTTGTTCTCCTTGTGGGCAACACGTCGTTTTATTTCCCGTTCAGCTTTGCAAGCAATACGAAAAATGGTCCATAGGATAGCACCCTTCAAGAATTATTATCTATTGAATATCACGGTTTAATCCTCCCCAAAATCTATCCATAAAATCTTCTTCACTTTCTTCTAAAAATGAGTGCAACAATGTAGTTTGTAAATCATCATAGTATTTTGTTACTGTGTCAATGCCTTGTTTTAAATGTTGTAACTTTTTAATCATGCCACGAGTATAATAAACATCAACGAATCTATCTCTCATAACAAGTTTTAAATCATCCCAATTAGTAGGTATAAGATAGGGTTTAACCAACAATATTCACTCCACCAAACTAAAGCAAAGCTACTAAAAGTACTAACCGTAGCTTGAAATTTTCCATGCTCATCAAAATTATGGGAAGCAAATAGAGCATTAACCTGATACGACCAGTAAATGGTTGCATGGAAACATTAACCTGATTATGTGCATTCTGAAGTTGTTGCTCCTCTTGTGATGGTTGTTGTATTTTCTTAGGTGATGTCAAATCTCCCATGATCGAAGAAGCCCAAGACTAACAACTCCGAAACCTGTCATAGTTAGTAGAAAACAAGAAACAAAATTTGAGAATATTGTTCCTATGAACTACTAGGAAGTGGTGGTAAAACGCTCACAGTATAGCAAATATCAATATCTTACGAGTTTTTACCATGCATCAGGTGGTGACGGGCAACCAGCGGTATCAAATAATTCTAAAGATTGAGTAAAGCGATTGCCAGGGGAACGTGTGTATACACGGTGTAGAAATATGCGGAGCTTGGAAGGCTTAAATATTTGGTAGCAAAAGATTAGCAATAATCAATTCAGAGATGCAATGTTAAATAAACGCCCACCGACGGTACTGTGCTGGTCCTAGGCTAGACCGGACTAAAGACGGGAGCCTAGAAAACTAATGAGGTCATGGTGTAGCACAACTAGCATCAATAAAAGATACAAAGTAGCTCTAGATAGCAAGATATAAGTGAAGATCACAATGGCAGTATAGATAATGATGTGAAACAACTGCCAAGCAGCATATACCAACAACTTTCTCTCCAACTTTCCTCTAGAAAAGTTTGTGCCAATTTTCTGATATTTTTTCTCAAGAATGGCACTGACTCAAGCTTTCAAATGCAAAAAATAAACACTCAATTCCGAGTGGATATGAGGAGTCAAAAATTCTAAACTGTCCTGAAAAACTAGAATAAATTGTGTTTGCGAACTTCGGAGGGCAAAAAGACCCATTTAGAAGCCGATTTTGAGGTGCCAAATATTGAACTAACTTTTGCAACTATTTAGATTCGGCTCGTCGCTAGCTTTTATTTGAGTACTCGCAGAGCCAAAATGTACTTTGTATGAGGAAATTATGCATGTTTTACTAAATAGTGCACACAACAGATTCCAATCTGAATTCAACTATGAGATTTAGTCTAGATAGATCCGATTTTTTTTTCTTCTCTCTTTTTTTCCTCACACTTTTTTCTTTTTCTTTCTCTCTTTTCTTCTCTGACTTTTTTTACTTTTTTCTCTGCCTTTTTTTCTCTCTCCCTCTTTCCTAAACAAACTAGATAAGATGCGGATTAGATCAAGCGAATATGTGAACGATCTCAACTATGATTATGACAATGAACAGTGGGTAGCACGTGGTGCAAATTGATGGATGGGTGGTGGACATCGGAAGGGATAATGATGCAGCCGCGGCGTGACTAATGTGAACAAAACTCAGAACTCTAAACGAACTAGACACTAAGACCATCAACTCGACACGACGATGCAATCGATAATTCAACTATGCAAGCAATGAAAAGAAAAATTGCAAAAGCTCAGACTGGCTTGGACAAAATAGATCTAACTTTTTTTCTTGGCCAATAGGTAAGAAAATAAATCTAATCTGGGAAAACAAAAAATTCTCACCGAGCAACCTGAAAACTGACACCACTTGATAGAGGCGAGGGTCCCGATCTTTCGATGAGATGATAACTATCGATTGAGTGGAGACGACGTTGATGATCCGACTACAAACATGCACGGCGCTGCGCCTTAGCAATCGCTAAACCAACTCTGAGAGGTTATTGACCACGCCGGAGCATGATCAACCTGACCACAAAGGTCTATTCCTGCACGCAGTCGAAGAACAAGCAAGAATATCATAATGCAATCCGAATATTGCGAATACAGATGAAGTATTCGTAAAGGTGTTGATCCGAACGCGGTCTTGGTCTGGTCGTTGGACACGAACGAAGTACACGAAGTTGCAATGGCTATCTTTTAACTAAACAAATCCCAAGGAAAAAAGCTACTAGATGAATCTAGTTATATAGGAGCAAGGGGTGGCCGCCAAGGAGGTGGGAGGACATCCCAAGGCAGCCTAAAACTAACCCTAGGTCGTACAAGGCTCATGGGCCCAAGTGAAGGTGATTGTGATGCCCCAAGACCGATGCTCCAGATGCCTTCCATGTTTTGCATGTCAGTCATGTCATTTATGTATTTGTCACATTCATCATGTCATCATTTGCATTGCATCGGCACTCCATTGTCGTCATTGTTTTCAAAACATGCATCTGCTCGTAGTTGCCGCATCCCCCTTGCTTTCATGACCATTCCGAGACCAACCTTGTTCTTCTTTTTCCCTCTTGCCTAAACCGGAGTCTCTCTGTACAGTGCACAGACCCCCTCGTGTGCGCGTCCGAAACTCCCCAGACCCGACCCGGGCAGCCGTCACCAATGGGTCCGGATCATCCCCAAACATCCCTAAAACATCTTCGGTTTCTCTTTCGGTCTTCCTAACCTATTTATTCCGGGACCGTATGATTAAGATCGGAGGGGCCAAATGCCCCTATCCAAAATCCACTTGCTATATAAATCAGACCGAACCCTAAAAACTTGGTCATTTGTCCCCCTAGACGCAGCCACCTGCAGCCTCCTCCCTCCTCGGATCAGCCGCCGCCAACCATCAAATCCATGCATCCGTAGCGCCACCCAACTTCCTCGTTTTCTTCACTGGACCAACCCCGCAACCTCCTCCCAATTCACCAGTCAGCCAGCACCATAATCTTCAAATCCATCGATCCACCCAACCACGCATCTTGCTCCTCCTGTGCACCCCGCCTTCGTCCGCTGTGGTTCGTCGGACCGGCCTCGCCAGAGACCAGCGCAGCTCACACCTCCAGCCATCGCCATCGAGCCGTCAGCGACCTCTAGCAGGACCGTGCCCTTCCTCTCCAACCTCCCCTCGTCCAGGAGCCGAGCTCCTCAATCCATCCTCGCGCCCGAGGCCTCCCTGCCGACCACGGGGCCCCGCAGCCATGCACCTCCAGCCCCGAGCATCCCCACGCCTGCGTGCCTGCCTCCCCAACCACCTCGCATCACCAGCAAGCTCCGGTGAGCTGCAGGCCGTCCCCATGCCATGCCTCTCCTCTGTTTCCTTCTCTGTCCTCTCCTTTCCCTCTCTCTCTCCACTCACCTCGGTCTCTCTTTGTGGACAGGAATGACGTTGCTGCAGCACTGCCCGAGCTCCTCCAGCCCTAGATCCAGCGAGCCTCACCGGATCCATCTCCTGCACCCTGTAGCTCGGCGTCCCCGTGCCCCTTGCCGCTGGAGACCCCGCGCAAGTCCCTGCCGCTGCCTCCCATGCGTTCTCTGCATCGCGCCGCCCCCTGTCTTCCCTGCTCCAGATCGAACGCCAAGCCGCCCCGCCGGCCAAGTCCCTTAACCCACTGATCAGAGCCACCTCCTTGTCATTCCCTCGTCAGACCTCCCCTACTTCACCTGTCGTGCCACCGTTGCCAGTCGTCAGCCTCGCCCTCTACTTCGATGCGCTCTCTCAATCATGATTGTGCGACTTGCATTTGTCGTTGTAGACCGAAGATTGACGCTTTGGTAATGTAGTTGTTCACGACGTCGTTGTCGTGGAAGACTGGAGATGAAATGCCTTGCCTATCCATCACAAGACTCGAGCAAATATGATTGGAAGAAAGGAGAGAACTATACCAAATGTACCTTGACCGATGTTGAAGATGGATCAATGATCACTCAATAATGTAATAGGGAAATAGCACAATTGGTACCGATCTCGTCAATTTCTCACACCTACACAAATAAGGCTTATGGTGGAGCTCGGTGAGGATAGTGGCACAAAAATTTGATGCAAAATGTTAGCAAGAGTCAAAGATGTTGAAAAGATTCACAAATTTGCAAGTGTAATAAGTAGACCAATAGCAAAGAATGGCACATGGAAACGCACACACAGATAGATAAATGGGGTCGTGCAACAAAGGAATGAGCACAAAATGTGGAATCCATGGAAAACGCTCACGTTGCACAAATCAAGAGAGACGCTAGCACGATTGCTCTATAGGCAGATACAACACTTGTGCACAACCTATAAGATGCAAAATGTATGAACTTCTATCCCAAGTATGATATGTATGTATGTTCCGGTGCTTTAGCACAAGATGATCGGATATGACAATCTTATATGCAATGTGGTATGATGCTATGGCTATTGCTTACAAGCACTTGTGTTTCTCTTTTTCTTTGCTTAAAAGCTTATTTTTTTTGTATGACCACTTTTGCACAATGCACAAACCAAGATAGCAATTGTGTATATGCGGAAACAAACTTGAGTCATAATGGATGATATGATACCAAGATGATATGGTATGTATGCAATGGAAGGTGTAGATCACTAATGTGCACAAGTAACATTGCCGACAATACTCAAATGGCTTGTCTCGATAGGAAAGTGATGCAAAATAGGCTATGAGTTATCAATGCAATGGCAAGGGAATGTACACTGGAGGGATACCACGATACCAAGATGATACCGATATGGAGGTTATCGTCGAGGGTTTCTCGCTTGTAAGCCACAGACGGATGATGGTGAAGTGGTCAATATCGATGACGACCTCGTGGCGATGATGAGTGGCGGTGATCTTGATAGAGATACCAAGATGATGGAGACTCGTCCCTAAGTAGCCGAAACACCTTAGGAAACAGAAAAAACGCGAACTCAAATTCTTAAATGACAAATGTCAAATGGTGGTAGCGGAATGCGGTGGTGGTGTTGCGGATGCTCAAAGGGATTACGGAAATGCAATGATGCATTATGCGAGTAGGCAATGTGAAAGTGGAGGTTATGGGGTTATGTGAGTCGGAGTTGAAGGTCATCGTCCCAGAGTAGCCGAAACACTTTAGGAGACACAACTCACAACTCAAACAAAATTGGGTTAAGTTGGGGTGGCAGAAGTGTATGGCGGGTAAGCCTATGTGGTAGTGGTGGTGGTGGTTGATGAAGAATAAACCATCCCTAAGTAGACTAAACACCTTAGGATACTAAAATCACAAGTCAAACAACCACTAAGGTGAAGGGAAAAAAATTGGTTAGGTTGCGAAAGTCTGTGGTGGTGATGCGGGTGATGTGGTGGAAGCCCTAGGCAAAGATGCAAAAATTGTCACAATTTGGTGGATTCAAATTATGTTGGAAGTATATTTTTGGCAAGGGGGATGTCAATAGCTTCACAACGAGCTAAAAAACATCAAAATTGGAGTTCGGATGAATTAGTTATGGCCGAAACAAGAATCACCCGAAGTCAGTTTTTACAGGTATCGGACGTCCGGAAATGGACGCTTGTCCGGTTGCCGGATGTCTGGTCAGGTCGGAAATCCATTAATTCAGCTCGTATTTGGGGTTTCCGTTGTCCGGTAAGTGTCGCACTTCCGGTGGCTCAAAGGGCTCCGGACGTTCCCAACAAAATTAATTAAGAGTGATGATATCAAATCAATAATTCAAGAACCAGATACTTAAGATTTGTCCATAACCGGGGACATGAGTAACCATGATTAGTTTATACACTTTGCAGACATGTAGAATCGAAAGTATGTCTAGAGGGGGGTGATTAGACTACTTGACCAAATAAAATTTTCCCAATTTTTAGTCTTGGCTGATTTTAGCAACTTAGCACAAACAAGTAATCAACCTACACATGCAATTCTAAGAGTATAATAGCGGAATATAAAACAATTGCATATGAAGGTAAAGGGAGGAGTTTGGAGGGAGCAAACACAATGTAGACACAGAGATTTTGGCGTGGTTCCGATAGGTGGTGCTATCGTACATCCACGTTGATGGAGACTTCAACCCACGAAGGGTAATGGTTGCGCGAGTCCACGAAGGGCTCCACCCACGAAGGGTCCACGAAGAAGCAACCTTGTCTATCCCACGATGGCCATCACCCATGAAGGACTTGTCTCACTAGATCTTCACGAAGTAGGTGATCTCCTTGCCCGTACAAACTCCTTGGTTCAACTCCACAATCTTGACGGGGGTTCCCAAGTGACACCTAGACAATCTAGGAGACACCACTCTCCAAAAGGTAATAGATGGTGTGTTGATGATGAACTCCTTGCTCTTGTGCTTAAATGATAGTCTCTTCAACACTCAACTCTCTCTCATAGGATTTGATTTGCTAGAAAGATGATTTGAGTGGAAAGCAACTTGAGGAAGGCTAGAGATCAAGATTTTTGTGGTTGGATTGGAATGTCTTGACCTCAACACAAGTGTAGGTGGTTCTCTCTCAGAAAATGTATGTTGGAAGTGTAGGCATATTCTGATGGCTCTCTCCATGAATGAAGAGTGGGTGGAGGGGTATATATAGCCTCCACACAAAATCTACCTGTTACACAAAAATCACCAAAATTGGTGGGACCGAATCATATAACTCGGTCAGACCGATTTAGTTCAAAATGTGACCATTAGGATTTTCGGTGGGACCGACATGTCAACTCGGTGGGACTGATTCCATTAGGGTTAGGGCATAACGCAATCTCGGTGAGACCGATTACACATACTCGGTGGGTCTGGTTTTGGTAATAGGCAAACAGACAGTTGGTCAGGCAAACTCGGTGGGACCAATTCGCTCATCTTGGTTAGACCAAAACGTTACGAAGGGGAAATAGAGAGTTCGCATTGCAATCTCGGTGGGACCAATCGCTCATCTCGGTTGGACCGAAACGTTACGAAGGGAAACAGAGAGTTTGCAATCCCATCTCAGTGAGACCGAGATCCCTATCGGTGAGACCGAAGTGACTAGGGTTTCTGGCAGTAGCTATGTCAAGTGAATTCGGTGGCGTCAGATAGAAGATTTCGGTGGGGCCGAGTTTGACTTTTGGTTTGGGACATATGTGGATATGGGAAAGTAGTTGATGGTTTTTGGAGCATATCACTAAGCATTTTGAGCAAGCAACTCATTAAGCAACACCTCACCTTCTTTTAATAGTATTGGATTTTCCTATGGACTCAATGTGATCTTGGATCACTAAAAGTAAAATGTAGAGTCTTGTGCTTTGAGATTGAGCCAATCTTTTGTCCTTAGCATTTTGAGGGGTCCACTTTCTAATCCATGCCATGCCAATCATTGAGCTTTTCCTGAAATATTTATCTTCAAGTAGCATTAGCTCAATGAGTTATATGTTGTTAGGAATTACCAAAACCACCCAGGGATAGTTGCACTTTCAATCTCCCCCTTTTTGGTAATTGATGACAACATATAGATCAAAGCTTCGACAAATGATTATAAGATTGAAAAACATCGTCGCTTTGAGAAGTATGAGATAAGCAAGATCTCCCCCTAAATTTGTGCATTATTTAAAATTTGCTTTTGAATGAAAATGCACAATTGATTAGGATCATGGGTTACTCTTCCATGTCACATATATCTTGGTGGAGCGCTCAAAATGATAGAAATTAAAAGCATGCACTCATCACCAAGCAAGTGAATGATCATATATGGAATATAAAGGATAGCATCATTCAACCAAACATTAATGTAGCATATGATCAACCACATGATCACATAAGTATCTCACAAGGACATAAGGACATAAAATATCTCACACAAGCACACAAAAAGTTCAACCAAAAGCAAGAGAGATAAAAATCCGACACTCTCTCTTGAAGCCTATGATCTATACATATTTCTCCCCCTTTGGCAACAAGTTACCAAAAAGTTTGAAAATGCATAGTGCTATACGTCTCTCAAGCTTGGTCTTCGGGAAGTGGTGTAGATATAACTCCAAGGACGAAGGCTTCCGACGATGTAGTTGGAGTTGATGGAGTGGGTGTTGGAGGTGGCACTGAAGCCGTAGCTGCTAGTGCTGACACTAAAGCTCTGGCATCTGAGGCTGGCACTGCAGTAGACCTTGGACCTCGTGGCACACGCTTAAAAGCATTAGTGGTTGCTTTTCCTCTCCTCTCCTTTGCTTCCTCCTAAAGCTGCTCAACTGCAGTCTGAATCTCAATCACCTTGAGATCGAGATCATAGAATTTTGTCTCCACAATCCTCTCCAGGCTCTCCCGATTCTGAGTCAGGGTGGCCAAGCCCTTCTCAATCCTCAGTGTAGCTAGAATCAGATAGCCTAACTGATCTTGCTTGCTCTTCAGGAAGATTCAAGATGCCTCTTCAACACTTGGCATCTGGGCAGCTTTCTCAGCCTTTTCCTTGGCTCTCTTCTCCTGGACTTGAGCTGATAATGGTTCTTCCTCATTCATCACTAATGTGTTGTCTTCAAATTCAGGATGTAGAGGTAGATGCTCCTTGTCCAGTAAATAAGTCCCTGTGCCCATCTCAGAGTTGATGAGCTCCTGAATATGTGGAGAATATCCACAACTTCTCTTTTGATCAGCAGCAGTCCTTTTGATAGTTTCTACAATCAGGCTCATAACTTTGAACATCTGGGGAACATAAAAAATTTGCAGCATGTTGATGGAGTGTCCTATGATCATCTTATGATCTCCTGACTTGGGTAGCAATGTGTGCCTGAAAGTGCAACTATCCCTAGGTGGTTTTGCTAATTCCTAACAACATATAGCTCATTGAGCTAATGCTATTCCAAGATTAATATTTCAAGAAAAGTTCAATGAATGGCATGGCATGGATGAGGAAAGTGGACCCCTCAAAATATTAAGGACAAAAAGATTGGCTCAATCTCAAAGCTCAAGACTCTACATTTTATATTTTAGTGATCCAAGATCACAATGAGTCTATAGGAAAAGCCAATACTATCAAGGAGGGATGAGGTGTTGTTTAATGAGGTTCTTGCTTCATAGTGCTTAGTGACATGCTCCAAAACCCTCAACTACCTTCCCACATCCACATATGACCTAAACCAAAAGTCAAACTCTGCCCTACCGATTCTTTCTATCCGGCGCCACCGAGTTTCAAATGTCATAGCCACTGCCACAAACCCTAGGAAAATCGGTCTCACCGATAGGGATTTCGGTCACACTGAGATGGGGTTGTAATCTCTCTATTTCCCTTCGTAACGTTTCGGTCCTACCGAGATGAGCGATCAGTCCCACCGAGATTACAATGTAAACTCTCTGTTTCTCTTTTGTAACATTTCGATTCCACCGAAATGAGCGATCTGTCCCACCGAGTTTACCTGACCAACTCTCTGGTTAGCTTATTACCAAAATCGGTCACACCGAGTTTGTGTAATCGGTCACACCGAGATTACGTTATGCCCTAACTCTAACCATATCGGCCTACCGAGTTGCATCTCAGTCCCACCGAAAATCCTAACGGTCACTAGGTTTGCTAAATCGGTCTGACCGAGTTTTTCACTTCGTTCTCACCGAGATTGGTAAATTGTGTGTAACGGTTAGTTTTTGTGTGGAGGCTATATATACCCCTCCACCCACTCTTCATTCGTGGAGAGAGCCATCAGAACATACCTACACTTCCAATACACATTTTCTGAGAAAGAACCACCTACTCATGTGTTGAGGCCAAGATATTCCATTCCTACCATATGAATCTTGATCTCTAGCCTTCCCTAAGTTGCTTTCCACTCAAATCTTCTTTCCACCAAATCCATATCCTGTGAGAGAGAGTTGAGTGTTGGGGAGACTATCATTTGAAGCACAAGAGCAAGGAGTTCATCATCAACACACCATTTGTTACTTCTTGGAGAGTGGTGTCTCCTAGATTGGCTAGGTGTCACTTGGGAGCCTCCGACAAAGATTTTGGAGTTGAACCAAGGAGTTTGTAAGGGCAAGGAGATCGCCTACTTCGTGAAGATCTACCGCTAGTGAGGCAAGTCCTTCGTGGGCGATGGCCATGATGGGATAGACAAGGTTGCTTCTTCGTGGACCCTTCGTGGGTGGAGCCCTCCGTGGACTCGCGCAACCTTTACCCTCCGTGGGTTGAAGTCTCCATCAACGTGGATGTACGATAGCACCACCTATCGGAACCTCAACAAAAACATCCGTGTCTCCAATTGCGTTTGAATTCTCCAAACCCTTCCCTTTACATTCTTGCAAGTTGCATGCTTTACTTTTCGCTGCTCATAGACTCTTTGCATGCTTGCTTGAATTGTGTTAAGATTGCTTGACTTGTGCTAAGATAGCTAAAATCTGCCAAAGACTAAAATTGGGAAAAGGATAGATTTTTATTTGGTCAAGTAGTCTAATCACCCCCTGATGACCCACAAGTATAGGGGATCTATCGTAGTCCTTTCGATAAGTAAGTGTGTCGAACCCAACGAGGAGCAGAAGGAAATGATAAGCGGTTTTCAGCAAGGTATTCTCTGCAAGTACTGAAATAAGTGGTAACAGATAGTTTTGTGATAGGATAAATTGTAATGAGCAATAAGTAACAAAAGTAAATAAAGTGCAGAAAGCTTGCCCAATCCTTTTGTAGCAAACGACAAGCCGGAACAAACTCTTATAATAGGAAAAGCGCTCCCGAGGACACATGGGAATATCGTCAAGCTAGTTTTCATCACATTCATATGATTCGCGTTTGACACTTTCATAATTTGATATGTGGGTGGAACGGTGCTTGGGTGCTGTTCTTACTTGAACAAGCATCCCACTTATGATTAACCTCTATTGCAAGCATCCGCAGCTACAACAAAAGTATTAAGGTAAACCTAACCATAGCATGAAACATGTGGATCCGAATCAGCCCCTTACGAAGCAACGCATAAACTAGGGTTTAAGCTTCTGTCACTCTAGCAACCCATCATCTACTTATTACTTCCCAGTGCCTTCCTCTAGGCCCAAATAATGGTGAAGTGTTATGTAGTCGACGTTCACATAACACCACTAGAGGCTAGACAACATACATCTTATCAAAATATCAAACGAGTACCAAATTCACATGACTACTCATAGCAGGACTTCTCCCTTGTCCTCAGGAACGAACGTAATTACTCACAAAGCATATTCATGTTCATAATCAGAGGGGTAATAATATGCATATAGGATCTGAACATATGATATTCCACCAAATAAACCAACTAGCATCAACTACAAGGAGTAATCAACACTACTAGCAACCTACTAGCACCAATCCCGGACTTTGAGACAAGAATTGGATACAAGAGATGAACTAGGGTTTGGAGATGAGATGGTGCTAATGAAGATGTTGATGGAGATTGCCCTCTCCCGATGAGAGGAGCGTTGGTGATGACGATGGTGATGATTTCCCCCTCCGGGAGGGAAGTTTCCCCGGCAGAACAGCTCTGTCGGAGCTCTAGATTGGATCCGCCAAGGTTCTGCCTCGTGGCGGCGGAGTCTCGTCCCGAAAAGTTCTTTCTTATTTTTTCTCATCGAAAGACTTCATATAGGAGAAGATGGATGTCGGAGAGCCACTAGGGGGCCCACGAGGTAGGGGGTGCGCCCTAGGGGGGGGGGCGCCCCCCACCCTCGTCAGAAGGGTGTGGGCTCCCTGGCCTTCATCTTTTGCGAGGATTTTTCTTTATTTATTTTAAGACGTTCCGTGGAGTTTCAGGACTTTTGGAGTTACGCAGAATAGGTCTCTAATATTTGCTCCTTTTCCAACCCAGAATTCCAGCTGCCGGCATTCTCCCTCTTTATGTAAACCTTGTAAAATAAGAGAGAATAGCCATAAGTATTGTGACATAAAGTGAAATAACTATCCATAATGCAATAAATATCGATATAAAAGCATGATGCAAAATGGACGTATCACCCCCCTCTAGACATACTTTCGATCATACAAGTGGTATCAGAGCTTTGGTCTCCATTTGCTTTGATTTACATAGCTTTTGGTGGTCTAGGAGAGTATGGCGTCTAGCGAGGGAAATTATCACTGTAGAGGTCCTTACTTTGATGGTACAAATTTTGCTAGTTGGAAGCATAAGATGAAAATGCATATTCTTGGACATAACCCCGCAGTTTAGGCTATTGTGTGTGTTGGATTGCAAGGTGAATTCTTTGATGGGAGAGAACCGAATCATGAAGCTACTGCAGATGAGTTGAAGATGCTACAGTACAATGCTCAAGCTTGTGATATCCTCTTCAACGGATTGTGCCCCGAAAAATTCAGCAAAATCAGCCATCTTGAGAATGCAAAGGAAATTTGGGATACTTTGATTGACATGCATGAAGGTACCGACTCCGTCAACGAATCCAAGTTGGATGTGCTTCAAAGTCAACTTGACAAGTTCAAAATGAAGAATGGTGAAGGTGTCGCTGAAATGTACTCTAGGCTTGCTCTTATCACAAATGAGATTGCCGGCTTAGGAAGTGAAGAGATGATCGACAAATTCATCATCAAGAAGATCCTCAGAGCCTTGGATGGAAAATACGATACCGTATGCACATTGATCCAAATGATGCCAAATTACAAAGATCTCAAGCCAACGGAAGTCATTGGAAGAATTGTTGCTCATGAGATGTCACTCAACGATAAGGAGGAGCTCCATAACAAGTCAAGTGGTGCATACAAAGCCTCATGTGAAGCTCCCACATCATCAAGTGAGAAACAAACCTTCAATGAAGAATTGAGCCTAATGGTGAAGAACTTCAACAAGTTCTAAAAGAGTAGAAGCAAGGAAAGAAGTTCCAAGTCAAGGTCCTACAATGACAAAAGATCTTCTAGTAGAGAGCGAAACTGCTATAATTGTGGAAGACCCGGACACTACTCCAATGAGTGTATGACTCCCCACAAGAGAAGAGATGATTCTCCCAAAAGAAGAAGTAGAAGAGACGAATCACCATCAAGGGAGAGAAGGAGTAGGGATGATCGATATGAACGAAGACACCCTCGGAGAAGCAAGGATTCGGAAGGGAAGGACAAGTCATCAAGGAGCTACACAAAACGAAGACATCAAGCTCATGATGGTGAATGGGTATCCGGCTCCGACTCCGGCAATGACTCCGAGAGAAGCTATCACTCCGACTCCGAATATACTCAAGATGAAGGTGTTGCCGGACTAGCACTTGTGTCAACCAACTCCTACGACATATTTGATTCACCGAATGAAGGAATTGGAAGGTGCTTCATGGCCAAAGGTCCAAAGGTATCACTTCCCGAGTATGTTAATTTCAATAGTGATGAAGATGACTTGTTAGGTGATGATGAGTTACTTGTTGACAACTATAGTGATGAATACTATGATGAAACGAATGACAATGATAAGGAGAAGATTGAGTCTCTAACTAAAGATCTAAACACTCTTCAGTTAGCTCATGAAACTATCTTAGGAGACCATCGAGAACTTTTAAGGACTCATGAGAAATTACGTTTTGAAAAGCTCAACCTTGAGCAAGAGCATGAGTTCTTAAAGGCAATCAATGATGATCTTCGCAAGAAAAGTTCTTCTTACATTGCCAAGCGTTTACTCTTATCCACTTACATGCCTCAAGTCAAGTCTAGTAACAAGAACAAGAAAGATTCTTCCTCTAGTAGTAACAATAATCATGTTAAATCCAATGTTGTTGCTTCTAGTAGTTCTCTTTATTCCACTAATGATTCTCTTAGCCAAGTTACACTTGAGCAAGAAAATAGCTTATTGAAGGGAATTATAGAGAAAGGTGTTTACAAGAACCTTGCCGGGAGTAAGAAATTCGACGAAATTGTACGCAAGCAAGGAAGGCACCGGAAGAATCAAGGTATTGGTTTTGAATGAAAGTTCAATGCCAATGGAGTTGAGTGGGAAGAAGATCAATACCCCAAGACGAAGTTTGTTCCTCAACAAGAGAAGTATCATCCTACTTCATCCAAAGGGGCACAAGCTCAAGATGATCTTCCACCACAAGACCACAAGCAAAAAAGGAAAGGACAAGCTTCAAGAGGAAATTGGTGCATTTGAAGAAGCTCCTAAGGCCTTGCTCAAGTGGGTTCCCAAGACTACATCAAGTTCCACTTCATCAAGTACAACTATAACTCTGAGGATTCCCATCAAGATGGTGTGGATCCCAAAGAAGAAGAACTAGAAGAGTTCTTGAGGGTGACTCCTCCAATATACTTCACTCTTATCATTTTGGCAAGAACAAGTGCAATCAACTTCCACATCTTGCACAAGTTCAAGGAGTCACAAACCCTCTTGTTGGTAAGACAAGGGACAAGGTAACCTAAAGCTTTCATAGACATCATCTTGTGTGTGGATCACTCTATGTCTATGGATACCCTTGTTTGTTCCTTGTGGGACTAACCCATGTAGGTATTGAAAGTGCAACTCACTCCAAAGGATAGCTCCAAACGATCTACATCAACATAGAGCTTCCACATCTTCAACACCTACATGAAGTCATCATTGACAAAACCCAAGGTTAGTTCATCCCTCTTAGGGGGGATCTCACATCTAGGGGGAGCTTTACTCAAACAATTGAGTTAAAGCAACTCTAATGGTGTGAACACAACAATGCTTTATGTAAAAGTGGTAACCCCACTTGTGCTTAAACGATGAGTATGACCTATGATCAAATGTTCTCATTTGACTCCTAAGTCAATATACTCATATATAGATGACCTAGTCATCGCCAATTGCTTGATAGATGCTAGAATTGTTTGTGCATGCTTTGCCACATATTTCATTTGCCATTTTATTGTGTGAGCATGTTGGTTGCATAATTTACTCATTCGAGGACATCCACTTGTTGTTTTGATTGATTGGTTTCCTTTTCTTTTGGCCAAGTGGATGGACAAGAATGCCTAAGAACCTTCTCTAGCTATCTATGCTTTTCTCGTCTCAAACTCTATTCATGCTGCATCACAAAATTTGATCAAGTCAGATTCGAACCACTCTGTGTGAGGAGCACTCGGAGTCCCCGATTTGTCATAGACATAAACTTCCAAAACTTCTTTTTGCGTTTCGGTCTGACCGATTCACCCATTTCGGTCATACCGAGATCACTAAGTCGATCTAGATTTTCAACCTTGATGCAACCGATTCGAACCTTTCGGCCACACCGAGTTTCAGTAACTGCTTGCAGTTATGAATCTCGGTGCCACTGAGTTGTTCCACTCGGTCACACCGACAGGGTCGGGCTATATATATCCACGGGTCAAATTTTGGAAAACTTTCCGAACCTCCTCGACCCGCGCTTAGCCCGCTCTGCCTCCAGGGTCTCCGGATCGTCCTCCTCGTCCCCAGCCGCCTCCTGCCACTGGTCTCCACCGCCGTCAATGGGAATCAACCCCGCCGTTTCCGCCGTAGCGAGTTCATCGCCGAACTAGGGTATGAACTCGATCTCTGTGCTATCCCTATCTGATTCCTAGCACATTGTGTTCGCCATGTATCTTGCCACATTGAGATCATTCTTATCCAGTCAAAACACTCTGTAGTTTAGTCGTGAATTGAAAATTTAGGGTTAGGTTTCCGCCGAAACCATCTCGGACCCACCGAGTTGTGGAACTCGGTACCACTGATTCGGCTCAGTCCATTGCACATGTAATTTTTGGTCTGACCGAGAATTGCAAATCGGTGTGACCAAGTTCAGGACTTTGTGAAACCCTAGCAGTCTCAGTGCCACCGAACTTTGACTCGGTCTGACCGAGTTCACTAGTTTAGGTTCCAACAGCTGCTTCGGTGTCACCGAGTTTACAAATCGGTTGATCCGAAATGCTTTCTGTGGAAAACTAAAACTAAGTTTTTGACTCATTCTTTTGTAAAACCTCTACATTTTGTGATGCTTATCCACTCTATCTCATCTATATCTATTCACAGGGTCTGCTGTCAGGGTTTGCAATATGTCTGATCAGAGTGACAGTCAGAACAGGTCAGAGGAGCAGGTTCACCTAAGTGAGGGCACTAGTCCCTCTAGCAGCTCAGATGATGGTAGCAGGAGCACCCCAAGCAACTTACCCAAAGCTGCCACCAGGGCCAGAAAGAAGAAGACCTCTGAATCTGAGGATGAAGACTATATGGCAGTTGAGGATGAGGCCACTTCCAAGAAGAAAGTGGTTAAGAAGGAATATAGCACTGCTGCTGCCACCAAGCCAGGCATGAGGCAAAAGGTTCCTGCAAAGAGAATTCCAATGTCTAAGGCCAGAGCATCTACTCAAGTCCCTTTGGAATCTGAACCCAAAGAGGCTGCTGCAGAAGGGAAGAAGAGGAAGGAGAGGGTCAAAAAGATCACTTCTAGAGTGCTTGGGAGATCCTCAATCATGAGAGATTCTGAAGAGGAAGAGGAAGAAGATGCTACACCAGCACCCAAAGCTCAGAAGCTGATGGGTGATGCCATCAGGGCAGGGGCTGTTCCATCTAAGCCTAAGACTGCTCCAAAGGCTGCTGCTCCATCTCCAAAGCCAAAACCAAAGAGGAGCACCAGGAACATCCCTGCTGAGGAGAAGAACAAGGCCCCAGTGCCTGAAATGGAAGAAGAAGATGATGAGTCACATGTATTGAGGAAGTTGAAGCCAAAAATCCCAGATCACAATGATGCTCATCCAGTAGCTGAGAACATGAAGATAAGGAAGGACTCAGGTCTGAGGCTATGGAGAGAGTCTGATCCATATGCCACTAGGAGGAGGACTGCTGTGGACTACAGGTTCCATACAAAGGAACATCAAGACTTCTATGAGACAGTGTTGCTTGACAAGAAGCTCATAGTGTGTGTCATGAGATGGGTCGACTGGGACTACATCAAGGAGAATGAGAATCACTATCCAGGTGTACATGACAGTTTCAAGGCTTGTGGAGTCGATGAGTTTGTGGCTCAAAAGCTCACAAAATGGAATGATGAGCTCATCATGCAGTTCTACTCCACAGCTCATTTCTACCCAGATGGAAGGATTGTCTGGATGTCTGAAGGTACGAGGTACCAGTCCACGGTTACTGAATGGGCGAAGTTGATCAATGCCCCAAAAGAGAGTGAAGATGACTTGGATGTCTATGCCAAGAAGAAGGATCACAACACCATGGCACACATGTACAAGGAGATCCCAGATGCTGCTCTTGAGACACATAAGTTTGGATCTGTACATTACCTTCTGTCAGGCTTGCCAACCATCAACTAGATCCTCAGGCACACTCTCTTGCCAAAGTGAGGTGATCACAAGATGATCAGAGGCCATGCAATAAACTTGCTTCATATCTTTGATGTCCCACAGAAGTTCAAAGTCATGAGCCTAATAGTTGAAACTATCAAGAGGACAGCTGCAGATCAGAAGAGGAGTTGTGGGTATGCCCCACAGATCCAGGAGTTGATCAACTCCAAGATGGGCACTGGTACATATCTGCTGGACAAGGAGCACATGCCTATCTATCCAGACTTCAAGGACAACACTGTGGTTATGAACGAGGATGAACCATCTTTTGTGCATGCACAAGCCAAGAAGGAGAAGGCAAAAGCTGAAAAGGCTGCAAGGATGCCAACTACTGAAGAAGCATCTCAGTATCTCCTGAAGAGCAAGCAAGATCAGCTTGGCTACCTGATTGCCTCCACTCTGAGGATTGAGAAGGGACTAGCCACCCTGACTCAAAACCAGGAGAGCTTGGAAAGAATCGTGGAGCAAAAGTTCTATGACTTGGATGTGAAGGTAACTGAGATTCAGTCTGTTGTGGAGCAACTTCAAGTTGATATGCAGGAGAGGAAGGGCAAGACAACCACTGATGCATTTGCCAGAGTGCCTAGAGCTCAGAGGTCTGCTGCAGTGCCTGTTCCAGACACCAGAGCCATGTCATCTGCACCAGCTACAACTTCAGTACCACCAGCTCCAGCACCTACTCCACCAGCTCCATCTACTTCGACTGAAGCCTTCGTTCTTGGAGTTATCCGGACACCACCACCTGAAGACCAAGCCTGAGAGACGATTTAGTGCTATGCATTTTCTAGGAACTTTTTGGTAACTTGTTGCCAAAGGGGGAGAAAAATGTATAGATCATAGGCTTCGAGAGAGAGCGTTGCTTTTTATTCTCTCTTGCTTTGGTGGTTGAACTTTCTGTCTGCGTGATACTTGGATGATCATGTGTTTGATCATATGCTACATTAATGCTTGTTGGATGACATTATCTTTTTATCCCTATATAATCATTCACTTTGCTTGGTGATGAGTGCATGCGTTTAATTATTATCATTTTGAGCGCTCCACCAAGATGTATGTGACATGGACGAGTAACCCATGAGCCTAACTCTTTGTGCATTTATAGTCCAAAGCAAACCATAAACTATGCACAAATTTAGGGGGAGCTCTTGCCTTTCACATACTTCTCAAAGCGACAATGTTTTTCACTCTTATTATCATTTGTCGAAGCTTTGATCTATATGTTGTCATCAATTACCAAAAAGGGGGAGATTGAAAGCGCAACTATCCCTAGGTGGTTTTGGTAATTCCTAACAACATTGCATGGATGAGGAAAGTGGACCCCTCAAAATACTAAGGACAAAAAGATTGGCTCAAGCTCAAAGCTCAAGACTCTACATTTTATATTTTAGTGATCCAAGATCACATCGAGTCTATAGGAAAAGCCAATACTATCAAGGAGGGATGAGGTGTTGTTTAATGAGGTTCTTGCTTCATAGTGCTTAGTGATATGCTCCAAAACCCTTAACTACCTTCCCACATCCACATATGACCTAAACCAAAAGTCAAACTCGGCCCTACCGATTCTTTCTATCCGGCGCCACCGAGTTTCAAATGTCATAGCCACTTCCACAAACCCTCGGCAAATCGGTCTCACCGATAGGGATTTTGGTCACATCGAGATGGGGTTGTAATCTCTCTGTTTCCCTTCATAATGTTTCGGTCCTACCGAGATGAGCGATCGGTCCCACCGAGATTGCAATGTAAACTCTCTGTTTCTCTTTCGTAACATTTCGGTCCCACCGAAATGAGCAATCGGTCCCATTGAGTTTACCTGACCAACTCTTTGGTTAGCTTATTACCAAAATCGGTCCCACCGAGTTTGTGTAATCGGTCACACCGAGATTACGTTATGCCCTAACCCTAACCATATCGGTCCTACCGAGTTGCATCTTAGTCCCACCGAAAATCCTAACGGTCACTAGGTTTGCTAAATCGGTCTGACCGAGTTTTTCACTTCGGTCTCATCGAGATTGGTAAATTGTGTGTAACGGTTAGTTTTTGTGTGGAGGCTATATATACCCCTCCACCCACTCTTCATTCGTGGAGAGAGCCGTCAGAACATACCTACACTTCCAATACACATTTTTTGAGAAAGAACCACCTACTCATGTGTTGAGGCCAAGATATTCCATTCCTACCATATGAATCTTGATCTCTAGCCTTCCCCAAGTTGATTTCCACTCAAATCTTCTTTCCACCAAATCCATATCCTGTGAGAGAGAGTTGAGTGTTGGGGAGACTATCATTTGAAGCACAAGAGCAAGGAGTTCATCATCAACACACCATTTGTTACTTCTTGGAGAGTGGTGTCTCATAGATTGGCTAGGTGTCACTTGGGAGCCTCCGACAAAGATTGTGGAGTTGAACCAAGGAGTTTGTAAGGGCAAGGAGATCGCCTACTTCGTGAAGATCTACCGCTAGTGAGGCAAGTCCTTCGTGGGCGATGGCCATGATGGGATAGACAAGGTTGCTTCTTCGTGGACCCTTCGTGGGTGGAGCCCTCCGTGGACTCGCGCAACCGTTACCCTCTGTGGGTTGAAGTCTCCATCAACATGGATGTACGATAGCACCACCTATCGGAACCACGACAAAGCATCTGTGTCTCCAATTGTGTTTGAATTCTCCAAACCCTTCCCTTTACATTCTTGCAAGTTGCATGCTTTACTTTCCGCTGCTCATAGACTCTTTGCATGCTTGCTTGAATTGTGTTAAGATTGCTTGACTTGTGCTAAGATAGCTAAAATCTGCCAAAGACTAAAATTGGGAAAAGGATAGATTTTTATTTGGTCAAGTAGTCTAATCACCCCCTCTAGACATACATTCGATCCTACAGTGCCTTAAGATCCAGTTAATGGTAGGCAGACCAGACAACAAGAAATGCATAGATCCAAGCTTGTGAGTTTCCAAAGCCTTATCAGGGATCTCCTTTTACATGTTTGCCATTGAGTTGTGGTCTTTCTTCTTGGTGGCATACACATCCAAGTCATCTTCATGTTCTTGGGGGGCATTCATTACCTTGGCCCATTCTTTAAATGTGGACTGGTACCTAGTACCCTCAGACATCCGAACTATCCTTCCATCTAGATAGAAGTGGGCAGTGGAGTAAAACTGCATGATCAACTCATCATTCCACTTGGTGAGATTTTGTCCAACGAATTCATCAACTCCACATGCGTTAAAGCTGTCATACACTCTAGGGAAGTGATCTTCATTTTCCCGGATGAACTACCAGTCCACCCATATCATGTCACACACTGAGCTTCTTGTCAAGCAAAATTGTCTCATAGAAATCTTGTTGTTTCTTTGTCTGGAACCTGTAGTCAACTGCAGTCCTCCTCCTAACAGCATAGGGATCAGACTGTCTCCACAATCTTAGTCCTGCATCTTTCCTGATGTGCATGTCCTCAGCGACTGGGTGAGCATCATTGTGGTCAGGAATTTTGGGCTTCAACTTCCTCAAAACAAGAGAATCATCTTTCTCTTCTTCAGCTTCAGGCACTGGGCCTTGTTCTTCTCCTCAGCAGGTATACTCCTGGTGTTCCCCTTCGGTTTTGGGGGTTTCTGAGCAGCAACCTTGGGAGAAGATTTGGGCTTAGATGGAGCAGCCCCTGACTTGATTGCATCTCCCATAAGCTTTTGAGACTTAGGAGCTTGTGCAACATCCTCTTCCTCCTCCTCTTCTTCTAAATCTCTCATAATGGAGGATCTTCCAAGCACTCTGGCAGTGGTCTCCTTGACCCTTTCCTTCCTTTTCTTTCCTTCTCCAACAACCTCTTCAGTTGGCTTTGAGGTTTCAGCAGTTGAGGCTCTGGACTTAGACATGGGAATCGTCTTTTCTAGAGCCTTCTTGTGCATCCCTGGCTTTGTTGTAGCAGCTGAGCCATATTCTTTCTTCAGCACCTTCCTCTTGGAGCTGACTTCCTCCTCAATAGCCACATAATCCTCATCTTCAGAATCTGAGGTCTTCTTCTTCCTTGTTCTGGTGGCTGCCTTGGGCAAGTTGCTTGGTGTGCTCCTGCTGCCATCATCAGAAGTGCTGGAGGGACTAGTGCCCTCACTCAATTGTACCTGTTCCTCTGACTTGTTCTGGCTGTCGCTCTGGTCAGACATTTCTGCAAACTTACTGACAGTAGACCATGTGAATAGTATGGATGAGGTAGAGTGGATGAGCATCACAAAGTGTAGAGTTTTTGCAAAAAGAATGACTTACAAACTTAGTTTTAGTTCTTCACAGAAAGCATTTTGGAGCTACCGATTTGTAAACTCGGTGATACCGAAGCAACTTTTGGAACCTAGACTAGTGAACTCGGTAAGACCGAGTCATAGTTCGGTGGCACCGAGACTGCTAGGGTTTCACAAAGAATCGAACTCGGTCACACCGATTTGCAGTTTTCGGTCAGACCGAAAGTGCAACTGCAATGGCCTAAGCCAAATCGGTGAGACTGACTTCTAGAATTCGGTTAGTCTGAGATGAGTCTGGCGGAGACCTAACCCTAAATTCTCAAATCAAACCTAACCTAAGGGATGTTTTTAGTGGATAGATTGATTGCATATGTGGTCATGATCATGGCAAAGTAATGTGCCATGAGTCGGAGTTAAAGGAGTAGCACAAAACATCAAACTCATAACCTAATTCGGCGAAGTTCGCTACGGCGGCAACGAAGGGGCGCAAATCCGTTGACGGCGATGGAAACCAGCGGCGGGAGGTCCCTGGCAGCGAGAGGACGATCCAGAGACACGAGGAGGCAGAGAAGGACACCCGCGGGCTGAGAGGTTTTGAAGGAATTTCCAAAATCTCACTCGTGGCTATATATATCCCGACCTTGTCGGTGTGACCGAGTGGAACAACTCGGTGGCACCGAGATGCGGAATCGCAAGCGGTTGCTGCAACTCGGTGTGACTGAAAAGTTCTAATTGGTTGCACCGAGATTGAAAACCTATAATAAACTTAGTGATCTCTGTGTGACCAAAATGGATGACTCGGTCATACCGAAATGCACAAAGAAGTTTTGGAACTTTAAGTCTATGATGAATCGGGGACTCCAAGTGCTCCTCACATAGAGTGGTTCAAATCTTACTTGATCAAACTTTGTGATGTATCATGAATAGAGTTTGAGACGAGAAAAGCATAGATAGCTATAGGGAGTTCTTAGGCATTCTTGTCCATCCATTTGGCAAAAGGGAAAAAGCCAAACAATTAAAGTAACAAATGGATGTCCTCGAATGAGTAAAATATGCATCCAACATGCTCACACAATAAGATGGCAAATGGAATATGTGACAAAGCATGCACAATCACTCTAGCATCTATCAAGCAATTTGGCGATGACTAGGTCATCTATATATGAGTATATTGACTTAGTAGTCAAATGAGAACATTTGATTGTAGGTCGTACTCATTGTTTAAGCACAAGTGAGGTTGCCACTTTTACATAAAGCATTGTTGTGTTCACACCATTAGAGTTGCTTTAGCTCAATTGATTAGAGTAAAGCTCCCCCTAGATGTGATATCCCCCCTAAGAGGGATGAACTAAACTAGGGTTTTGTCGATGATGACTTCATGTAGGTGTTGAAGATGTAGATGCTCAATGTTGATGTAGATCCTTTGGAGCAATCCTTTGGAGTGAGTTGCACTTTCAATACCTACATGGGTTAGTCCCACAAGGAACAAACAAGGATATCCATAGACATAGAGTGATGTTCACATAGGATGATGTCCATGAAAGCATTACGTTACCTTGTCCCTTGTCTTACCAACAAGAGGGTTTGTGGCTCCTTGAACTAGTGCAAGATATGGAAGTTGTTTGCACTTGTCCTTGCTAAAATGATATGAGTGAAGTATGTTGGTGGAGTCACCCTCAAGAACTCTCTAGTTCTTCTTCTTCTGGATCCACACCATCTTGATGGGAATCCTTGGAGTTGTAGTCGTACTTGATGAAGTAGAACTTGATGTAGTCTTGGGAACCCACTTGACCAAGGCTTTGGGAGCTTCCTCAAATGCATCAATCTCCTCTTGAAGCTTGTCCTTGCCTTTTTACTTGTGGTCTTGTGGTGGAAGATCATCTTCAGCTTGTGTTCCTTGGAAAGAAGTAGGATCATACTTCTCTTGTTGAGGAACAAATTTTGTCTTGGGGTATTGATCTTCTTCCCACTCAACTCCATTGAACTTTCGTTCAAATCCAACACATTGATTCTTCCGGTGTCTTCCTTGCTTGTGTACAATTTCCTCAAATTGCTTACTTCTGGCAAGGCTCTTGTAAACACCTTTCTCTATAATTCCCTTCAATAAGCTATTTTCTTGCTCAAGTGTAACTTGGCTAAGAGAATCATTAGTGGAATCAAGAGAACTACTAGAAGCAACATCATTAGGTTTAGCATGATTATTGTTACTACTAGAAGAAGAATCTTTCTTACTCTTGTTGCTAGATTTAACTTGTGGCATGTAAGTAGACAAGAGTAAACGCTTGGCAATGTAAGAAGAACTTTTCTTGCAAAGATCATCATTGATCGCTTTTAAGAACCCATGCTCTTGCTCAAGGTTGAGGTTTTCGAAGCGTAACTTCTCATGAGTCTTTAAAAGTTCTCGATGATTTTCCAAGGTAGTTGCATGAGCTAACTTAACAGTGTTTAACTCTTTAGTTAGATGCTCATTCTCCTTCTTATCATCATCATTCGTTTTGACTTGATTAGCATCATTAATAGCAAGTTCATCATAGGTTTCATCACTAGAATTGTCAACAAGTGAATCATCATCACCTAGCAAGTCATCTTCATCCCTATTGAAATCAACATACTCGGGGTGTGATACCTTTGGGCCTTTAGCCATGAAGCATCTTCCAATTGCTTCATTTGGTGACTCAAATATGTCGTAGGAGTTGGTTGACACAAGTGCTAGACCGGCAACACCTTCATCTTGAGTATATTCGGAGTCGGAGCCGGATACCCATTCACCAACGTGAGCTTGATGTCTTCGTTTTGTGTAGCCCCTTTATGATTTGTCCTTCCTTTCCGAATCCTTACTTATATGTGATGTTCTTCGTTCATAACAGTCATCTCTACTCCTTCTCTCTCTTGGTGGTGATTCTTCTCTCCTACTCCTTCTTTTGGGAGAATCTTCTCTTCTTTTGTAGGGAGCCGTACACTCATTGGAGTAGTGTCTGGGTCTTCCACAACTGTAGCAATTACGTTCACGACTTGAAGATCTTTTGTCATTGTAGGACCTTGACTTGTAACTTCTTTCCTTGCTTCGAATCTTGTAGAACTTGTTGAAGTTCTTCACCATTAGGCTCAATTCTTCATTGAAGTTTTGTTTCTCACTTGATGATGTGGGAGCATCACATGAGGCTTTGTAAGCACCACTTGACTTGTTGTGAAGCTCTTCCTTATCCTTGAGTGACATCTCATGAGCAACAATCCTTCCAATGATGTCCGTTGGCTTGAGATCTTTATAATTGGGCATCATTTGGATCAATGTGCACACAGTATCATATTTTCCATCCAAGGCTCTTAGGATCTTCTTGATGATGAATCTATCGGCCATCTCTTCACTTCCTAAGCCGACAATCTCATTTGTGATGAGAGCAAGCCTACAGTACATTTCAGCGGCACCTTCACCATCCTTCATTTTGAACTTGTCAAGTTGACTTTGAAGCACAACCAATTTGGATTCCTTGACGGAGTCGATACCTTCGTGCATATCAATCAAAGTATCCCAAATTTCCTTTGCATTCTCAAGACGGTTGATTTTGTTGAATTCTTTGGGGCACAATCCGTTGAAGAGAATATCACAAGCTTGAGCGTTGTATTGCAGCATCTTCAACTCTTCCGCGCTAGCCTCACGGTTCGGTTCTCTCCCATCAAAGAATTCACCTTGCAAGACAATACACACAATAGCACAAACAACGGGGTTATGTCCAAGAATATGCATTTTAATCTTATGCTTCCAACTAGCAAAATTATTACCATCAAAGTAAGGACCTCTACGGTGGTAATTTCCCTCACTAGACGCCGTACTCTCCTAGGTTGTGAAACCAAGGCTATGATCACCAAAGCTATGGAGATCAAGGCAAATGGAGACCAAAGCTCTGATACCACTTGTAGGATTGAAAGTATGTCTAGGGGGGGTGATTAGATTACTTGACCAAATAAAAATCTAGCATTTTCCCTATTTTAAGTCTTGGCAGATTTTAGCAACATAGCACAAACAAGTAATCAACCTACACATGCAATTCTAAGAGTATAGCAGCAGAATGTAAAACAATTTCATATGAAGGTAAAGGGAGGAGTTTGGAGGGAGCAAACGCAATGTAGACACAGAGATTTTTGGCGTGGTTCCGATAGGTGGTGCTATCGTACATCCACGTTGATGGAGACTTCAACCCATGAAGGGTAATGGGTGCGCGAGTCCACGGAGGGCTCCACCCACGAAGGGTCCACGAAGAAGCAACCTTGTCTATCCCACCATGGCCATCGCCCACGAAGGACTTGCCTCACTAGGGTAGATCTTCACAAAGTAGGCGATCTCCTTGCCTGTACAAACTCCTTGGTTCAACTCCACAATCTTGACGGAGGCTCCCAAGTGACACCTAGCCAATCTAGGAGACACCACTATCCAAAAGGTAATATATGGTGTGTTGATGATGAACTCCTTGCTCTTGTGCTTCAAATGATAGTCTCCTCAACACTCAACTCTCTCTCATAGGATTTGATTTGGTAGAAAGATGATTTGAGTGGAAAGCAACTTGAGGAAGGATAGAGATCAAGATTTATGTGGTTGGATTGGAATGTCTTGACCTCAACACAAGTGTAGGTGGTTCTCTCTCAGAAAATGTATGTTGGAAGTGTAGGCATATTCTAATGGCTCTCTCCATGAATGAAGAGTGGGTGGAGGGGTATACATAGCCTCCACACAAAATCTAACCCTTACACACAAATCACCAAACTCGATGGGACCGAATCATATAACCCGGTTAGAACGATTTAGTTCAAAATGTGACCGTTAGGATTTTCGGTGGGACCGACATGTCAACTCAGTGGGACCGATTCCATTAGGGTTAGGGCATAACATAATCTCCGTGAGACCGATTACACAAACTCGGTGGGACCAATTTTGGTAAATAGGCAAACAGAGAGTTGGCCAGGCAAACTCGGTGGGACCAATTCGCTCATCTCGGTTAGACCAAAACGTTACGAAGGGAAAACAGAGAGTTTGCATTGCAATCTCGGAGGGACCGATCACTCATCTCAGTTGGACTGAAACGTTATGAAGGGAAACAGAGAGTTTGCAATCCCATCTAGGTGAGACCGAGATCCCTGTCGGTGAAACCGAAGTGACTAGGGTTTCTGGCAGTAGCTATGTCTAGTGAACTCGGTGGCGCTGGATAGAAGATTTCGGTGGAGCCGAGTTTGACTTTTGGTTTGGGACATATGTGGATATGGGAAAGTAGTTGAGGTTTTTTGGGACATATCACTAAGAATTTTGAGAAAGCAACTCATTAAGCAACACCTCACCCCCTTTTAATAGTATTATCTTTTCCTATGGACTCAATGTGATCTTGGATCACTAAAAGTAAAATGTAGAGTCTTGTGCTTTGAGCTTGAGCCAATCTTTTGTCCTTAGCATTTTGAGGGGTCCACTTTCTACTCCATGCCATGCCAATCATTGAGCTTTTCCTAAAATATTTATCTTCAAGTAACATTACCTCAACGAGCTATATGTTGTTAGGAATTACCAAAACCACCCAGGGATAGTTGCACTTTCAAGAGGTTTGCGAACTTTTGCCCACAAGACTTGATCTCCTCCATTGTATTTCTCCCACTACATGGTGTTTGAGAAACAGATGACCGAGACATGGTCTTTTCGAAGAGGTCTCCTTAACCGATAGATAGGGCGGTACACCAACAATCCCCTACATCTGCTAGCCCATCATGGAAAGGATTCCCACAAATTACTCAACTATGCCAGAGCCTGTCACACCCTGATTTTCATGCCACAACACTTAAGCTAATAAATCATGATAAAATATGCTTTGACAAAAACTTTTGAGTGTTTTGTCTTTGCTTTGATTGAATGTTTGACTGTTGTTTGCAAGTGCTCTAAAAATCAAATAAATTCTCCAACTCCTATACTTCATCTCCTTGCTCCAAACTCTTGAACCAATGATCATGCCATGTGTATAGGATATAAAAATAATTTCTTACAAAAATAATTTGGCCAAATAGTATTTTCAAAAATTAGTTTTTCAAAAACCCCTGAATTGAGGTTTGCACTGCAAGTACTTAATTAAGGGCAGTAAAAATCTTTCCAAAAATATATTTGACTCCTATTAGATATAGGGTACCCAGAAACCACAAAAATATAATTTTAAAAGTTATTTTACTATTTTATTTAAAGGCTTTTTCTTAAGGCCAGAAATGGTCTTAAATAGGTTAAAATTATTTTAAAGCTTTAAAAATATTTGACAAAAATTAGGGAGACCCAATGGACATACATTGTCCATATATATGAGTTTCAACATATGGTCATGATCAAAATATTGGGCAAAACCGTTCAAAACCATTTCTGTCCATTTCAAGTATTTGAAATATTTATATAAGAAATATTTTCAAATAAATCCAAGAAAATTCTAGCAAGTCACATATGCATAATGTGTTGATCTTGCAAAGTTTCATATCAATAAAAATAATTTTGGTTCACAAAAGTGCCCCAAACCCCTCTCTGTCCAGATCCAAGTTTGAACAACTCTACATTGCCAAGTGTGTCCTTTTGATCTAAATTTTTGTGGACATGTTCAAATCCTCAAATGATGACACTACACCAAGTGGTGCATCAAGGAGAATAGATTCGCATGACTAAATCTTGGTAAAGCCATTTCTGCTGATTTCTAGGGTTTACGAAAGTTACATTGGCTACTTTGCCCAAATGAGCTCAAACTTGGTGGAACACACTATTTCTAAGTGACATTCCATCTTGTTAATTCTCATGGCAATTGGAATTAATTTTCTTGCCCAAACCATCAACAAACACCTTCCGCCATTTTTCCAAAATCATCATTTTGACCTCTTCCACTAATCTCCATGAGCCCAAGTTTTTACCATAGCTGCCCCAGGTCACCTCCTACCTCCAATAGCTCCCCCTCTTCCAAAGCTCCAAGATTAATGGGGTAAAACCCCATTTCCCCCCTCTGGACAACCACTGTTCACCTCTCTCTCCACCTCCCCTCTCATCTACTGGTTCTCTAGGGCATCCAATGCCACTCCTACCTTGTTTACTCTCCCCCAAAACCCCCAGACACTATAAGACATGCCCATGGCACTACTAAAATGCCATGGCATGCCATGGACGCGCTCTGGAGCATGCTACAGTGCACTCCCGCACTGTAGCTTGCCCATTCCGAGGCACTCGACGACCTTGGGCGCCGGGTCCGTGTCTCCCGAGGTCGCCTCGACGTCCACGGCACGCTAGCTAGTCGCCCCCCTCCTTCCCCTCTCCCTCTCATCTCCTGCGGCTCGTGCCCGACGCCGCCCGGCTAGGCCAATGCGTGGCCTCGCACGCACAAGCGCCAAAGCCCTGCCCCTCCTCTCCTCTCTCTCCCCCATGACCTCGACGACTCCCACTTACACCGCGGACATGCTCACCCCCCTCAAACGGTCGCCAGCGCCATTGTAGCAGAGGCTGAGTGCCCTGTCCACGGTGCACCTCGTCCCTCCTATTGAAGCCACCCCCGGGTCCCTCTCTGCGCCTCCTTTGCTTTATCTCTCTCCTGTACGCCCCCCGGACCAACCCTCTCTCTCTCATGCCCTCCATCCTCCTCCTAGGCCAGAGCCGAGCTACATGCCACTGCTCAAATTCGCAGGCCTCGGCCCCTCTCTCTTCCCCCTTGACAGCCTCGCACCCTCTTGACACCACCACAAGCCCTTCCCTCACCGCCGTTCATCCCCAGGAGCGTCGTATGCTCGAAGCCGAAGATGGCCGATGGCCTCTTCCGCGGTCGTCCAGGCCGTCGCCACTACGGCTCTCCTCGGCAAGCGAGACGTACACCAGTGGGCGGAGCGTCGCCAGAGACGCTCTGTAGCCCCGGCTATCATCGTCGGGAGCCGGTCCTCCCCGCGGCCGGAGCGCGCGCGGGAGGTTGAAGACGGCTTGCTGCTGGGCCCCGTGCGTCAGCGACCTAGCGGGCGGGCCCGACCGTTAAGTGGAGACGGCTTCGCTCGAATTCGCTTCCCTCGCTCGAAGGCGCATTACAGATAACACGCCTTCGACTTTGCCCCTGTCGCCCTCGCGGCTGAGCCACTGGGCCGGCCCATGGTCTATCTGCCGCCCAACGCGCAGGATAAGGTTAACTCCTTATTTCCTTTTTCTTTTTCAGTCAACTTCAAAAATCTATAAATAATTCAACAGAGCTCCAAATTTGATGATTCAAATTTCTTGTAGTTTCTAAATTCATGCCCTATCTCATGTCGCTATTTGCATATTTTTACAAAAATATTTCTCTCACAAGTAATTATCAAATACCATTTTCCATTTTTGTCATAAACTTTAGAAAATCACAGAGAGCTCAAAATCGATCCAAATGCCATGGTTAAAATTCCTAGATACTTCTAAGTTTATAACTTAGTTTATGAACATTTTTCTTAATACTTTCTGTACCACACAATATAATGAGCCATTTGTTTATATCTGTCAACTTCGCAAAATCATAGGAAATTCATTTGAACTCCAAATCCAGTGAAACCAACTCCTAGATGCTTCTAAAATCATGATTTGTTAAATGGGTGCCTTTGCTCATTTTTCAAAAATATGTTTCTGTACACTTCTTGCAAATCCATAAACCCCTTGATTCCATCATATTGAAATGTTCAGAAATATTCACTAATTCAATTCCAGTGAAACCATCCTGGTTATTTTTCATATGACCAGGGAAGTCCTAGAAAAGTCAGATCCACATTTTTAGAGCACTTTTATTTTCTGCCTTGTTGTGTTGCTTATTATAATTGTTTCGACGTTAGTAGATGGAGTACTTGGAGAAGGACCAGAAGATCTCAAGACTCTGATGAACCAGGAAAGCAGCCCTTTGACCATGTCTATGAAACCCTTTTTATGCATGTCATATAGCACTTTATTAGTGTTGCATCGGAATCATGATGAGATGGTAACCACTTTGATGGGTTGCCTCTATTACTTCCTCGTTGATACTTGCATTGTGCATGACCCTACCTCCTTATGAGGGTTATGCCGGCGGGAGTAGATAGGATGCTAAAGTAGTGCTATGAAAAAAGGGACGGGAATATGCATGGTGATGGAGACAAAGTATTTTCAAAAGACTTTTCGAAAACCCCCATCGGGTGTCACTTATGCCCGGGGGAGATGATGAGTTGGGTAACCACTTGATGACGAAGTGGTGTACCGAGGCAAGTGTGTGTGTTGTTTTTCAAAACGGATTGGTTTAAGTTGCGACCGTTATTCCAACCTTACATGCGCAACCACTCTACCCTTGTATGGGAAAGGGCATTATTGATTACCTAGGCCAATACTAGTTTGGAGCCCGCATTACTAGTGACGGGAGAGTTGTTGGTGCGCTCTCTCGGGACGGGGTCGTGCCAGGTAGGGCGGCCATGACTGTTTTCACAGGGCACCGAATACACCATTATGTCCCCTCTCGGATGTTACGATCTCGAGTGAGTCTCGTATGATGTACATCGTGAGGATACGGAACAATGAGTGGACTCCATGTTAGTGTCGTCTAGGGAAAGATAGTGATCGGGTGCTTACCCCGGGTACTTGAGGTACCGCGGGTCGTGGATGACACGGAAGTTCCCTGAGTCTTGTGGGTAAACTGTGCAACCTCTGCAGAGTGTTAAACTATTTGAATAGCCGTGTCCACGGTCAAGGACAGTTGGGTAACCGCTCTTGGGCTACGTCCACTTGTTTACAAACCAATGTGTGTGGGATGTACTTCTTGGGTCAAGTCAAAGGACTTGACATGAATGAGTTGGGTTGGAGCCCTCTCCCTTTATGTTGATATCTGTAACCAGCCCCTATGGTTACTTGAACCCATGCGATGCATGGTTTACCAGTTATTGAACATGTCATAACACGACAAAATCAGCTTTCTGCAAAACTTTACCTATGTCATGCATTGTTGTATCTTGAGCCAAAACATGGGTTGCTTGCGAGTACATTCGAAGTACTCATTGGCTTGCCACTGGTTATTTTATTGGCCAGGCATGAAAGAACAGGATATAATGAAGAGTACCTTGGTGACGAACATGCGAGCTAGGACGCTTCCCAGTCAGAATGCCTGTAGGGTTAAGGCAGATGGCATGGGTCCAAGTTGTTATTGAAGAGTTCCGCTGCGATGATACACTCAAGAGTTTATCATAATGGTCCTACTTGTGTAAAACGGTATGTATGGATGTAAGACTCTTGTTATTCAGCTTCTGTGTGTTCAGTGAGCATTGACCTCTAGGATCACTGTACATGTGCATTCGGTGATCTCGACTTATGAGTCGGGGTCCCCACAGAGCCCATAATGGCATGTGGCTGCATGAATAATCTTACGATCCCTTTGAGCCTGGGTGGCAAACCATAGGATGATCACACGGGTAATCCGGGATATCCCTAGACAACTCAGGATTGCTCCAGGTGCCCAGACAACCACTGGGTTCTCCAGGGTGCCTCAACCAATCCACCCAGATGTGTATTAAAGTAGCCACCATAAGTTAACCATTATTTAACAACTCTCACATCTGTCATGGATACACTCAACCAAACCACGTCTACATGCATAGCATAGTAGTATAAGCATAACATAGAAGTAACTCCCAAGGTTTGGATAATGGTAAATAGGTTCTACCTCATCAACTACTTCCCAATACCCACATGTTAACAAGTCCCAACCATGCATTGTTTGAGGATTGAACTAATGCATAAAAACTGGGTAATAAAGGGTATGATCAAAGTGTTACTTGCCTTGCTGACGATCTGAAAACCCTAGTGACTCATAGTAGAACGCTTCGCAGTCCAGAAACTCTATCGCAAACACACAATAACATACATAAGCACTCAAAGCATAGATGCAAGGGTAAAATGCAAGAGAAAATATCCAAATCGAAAGTTCAAGAGAAAAGCTTCGATTTGCAAAAAGAAACAATCGAATCGGAGCTACGAAACTCAAACTTCGGTCAAAAGAAGTTAAAATTCAAATCTGCTTGCAACCAAATTTTAAATTGTCAAAATCATGTTCAAGTTGCTTAACTTAAAAGAGGGGTTCGAGATGAAGATTTTGGCATTGGTTTCACTGGATTTGTATGAACGGTTAAAAAGTTGCGAGCGTTAGAAGATCAGGGGCTAATCTGCGATAAAATAATCATGGATAGGTCCCCGGCCGAAAATATAAAATAAAAAGAAAAGACTAACAAACGAACGTTCTCTAACAAAGACGGACGGACGAACGCGTTCACGAACAGAGGTGTTCGGGTGAATGTTCGCTTAACAGATCCAACCGAGAAAACCCTTACCCTAAAATAAAACCGATCTAGATCTAGAATCGAAAAAACGAAATTAACCAGTGGTTTTTTATACCGGTCAATGGGCGGCGGGTCAAGGGTGGCGGGCGGCAGCTCCGGCAGGATCTGGCACGGCGGCGTTGAGGTGGGGCGGCGGCTCCGGCGATGCAGGGCAGCAGCGACGGCGGCGCGGTGGAGTGCGGGAGGCGGCGTGGCGGCTTGGGGAGGAGAGGGCGGCGGGGCGGCGATATATAAAGGGCCGGGGGGCTTGCCTTGCGGGAGGAGGCGGCGGCGGCTCGTGTCCAAATAGGACACAGCAACGGCGGCTGCGAATCTCGGGACTCCCGTCCCGAATCAGCGAGGGAGGCGGTGCACTGCGGGCTGCGGGCCGGCTCAGCCTTCGGCCCAGTCTGTGGAGAAAAGTTTTTTTCAAAAAAAATTCGACCGAAAAAATCCTAATAAAATATAAAAAAATTCTAAAAATGCCAAAAACAATTTTCACTGTCTAAATAAAATATTTAGAACAAAGTGAACATTTTTCTGGCCTAATAATGCAATTTTCAAAAATGCATATTTTTCTCATTCAAATAAAATCTCAAATAAAATCCAAAAAAATATTTATTTGATTTTAAAAAATTTCCTCCAATATCCCTCTCTTTTTGAAGAAGTCATATTATCTTCTCTCTTTTATTTTTTATTAGAAATAATTGGAGAGAAAAAATTTATTAAAATCAAAGCGATCCCTCTTTTCAAATTTGAGAAAAGTCAAATATGAAAATAAATGAAAATCCCAAATCTCCTTGGGTCCTTGAGTTGCTTAGGATTTCTAGGATCACAACCAATATGCAAATAAAATATTATATGCTTATGATGACCTATGTATAACATCCAAATTGAAAATTGGGATGTTACAAACCTACCCCCCTTAAGATGAATCTCGCCCTCAAGATTCGGGTTGGCTAGAAAATAGGTGTGGGTGGTTTTTCCGTAGATCTTCTTCTCGCTCCCAGGTGGATTTATCCTCGGTATGGTGGCTCCACTAAACTTTGCAAAACTTGATAACCTTGCTGCGTGTAACTCGGCTAGCAAATTCGAGGATCTTGACGGGTTTCCCCTCGTTTGTCAAATCACTCTCCAACTGAATTGCTTCCAGGGGCACTGTATCTCTTAGAGGAATATCGGCCATCTCTACATGGCACTTCTTCTACTGGGAAACATGAAACACATCGTGAACTCTTGATAATCCTTCGGGTAACTCCAACTTGTAGGCAACCTCTCCCATACGTTCCAGAACTCAGTATGGTCGTACAAATCTCGGGGCTAACTTTCCCTTAACTCCAAATCATTTAACTCCCCGCAGTGGTGAAACACGAAGATATGCTCGATCTCCAATTTCATAGACTACCTCCTTGCGTTTAGTATCGGCATAACTCTTCTGCCTGGAGTAAGCTACCTTCAGTCTATCTCGAATCAACTTAACCTTCTCTTCGGACTCTTTGATCAGATCTGGTCCAAACAACTGACGGTCTCCAACTTCATCCCACATTAACGGTGTCCTTCACCTCCTTCCATACAATGCTTCAAAAGGTGCCATCTTCAAACTAGCCTGATAGCTGTTGTTGTATGAGAACTCTGCGTAAGGTAAATTGTCATCCCAACTAGATCCATAATCTAGTGCACAAGCTCTCAACATGTCCTCCAGAATCTAATTGACTCTCTCTGTCTGTCCATCTGTCTGCGGATGAAAGGCTGCACTAAACTCTAGCCCGGTACCCAAAGTTTGGTGCAATTGATTCCAAAACTTCGAGGTAAACTCTGTCCCTCTATCTGATACGATGGTCCTCCGAACTCCATGCAGACATACGATCCTAGTCATATATATCTTGGCCAACTTCGCACTCGTATAAGTGGTTTTCACCGGGATAAAGTGAGCTACCTTAGTCAAGCGATCAACTACTACCTAGATAGAATCATATCCTGATCGGGTCCTAGGTAATCTGGTGATAAAATCCATGCCAAGCTTGTCCCACTTCCATTCAGGAATCGGCATAGGTTGTAATAATCGTGCTATCTTCTGATGTTCTGCCTTCACTCTCTGACATACATCGCATACTGCTACATACTCGGCAATATCCTTCTTCATACCTGTCCACAATAAATGCTCCTTCAAATCCAAATACATCTTGCTGTTTCTAGGGTGAATCGAGTATGGCGAGTCATGAGCTTCCGGAAGTATTAACTTCCTGATCTCCGCATTATTGGGCACATATATACGATCCTCAAACCATAAAGTATCGTTCTCATCCTCAGGGAAACCTTTGGCTTTTCCTTTGCTCATCTTTTCCTTTATCTCCGTAATTTCCTTATCATCCTTTTGAGCTTATTGAATCTTTCCCAATAACGTAGACTGAACCTCCATTGTTGCAAAAAAACGTCTTGGAACTATCTCCAAACAAAGCTCCTTTAGATTCTCGACAAACTCCTGCGAAATCCTCCGCTTACGAGGGTATTGGCATAACGCTTTTGGCTCAAAGCGTCTGCTACAACATTGGCCTTTCCTGGATGATAGTGCAACTTCATATCATAATCCTTTATAAGCTCCAACCATCTCCTTTTCCCGAGATTCAGCTCCTTCTGCGTGAAAATGTACATCAAACTCTTGTGATCTTTGTACACATCACATCTGTTTCCAATAAGGAAATGTATCCAAGTATTGAGCGCATGCACTACGGCTGCTAACTCCAAATCATGTGTGGCATAATTCAACTCATGAGATCGAAGCTGGCGTGAGGCATATGAAACAACTCTTTCGTCCTGCATTAATACTCCTCCAAGTCCTAAGCGAGAAGCGTCGCAATACACTTGGAAATCCTTGCGTATATCTGGAAGAATCAGCACTGGGGCTGTAACCAAACGTTTCTTCAATTCCTGAAAACTGGCCTCACAATCTTCAGTCCATTTTAACTTGGTGTCCTTATTCAAAAACTCGGTCATGGGTTTCGCAATGTTGGAGAAATGCTCAATGAACCTCCGGTAATATCCTGCGAGTCCCAGAAAACTGCGGATCCCTCCAACTGAGGTGGGTGCCAACCACTCAGTGACAGACTGAACCTTGTTGGGGTCTACTGCTATACCTTGTCCTGATATAACATGTCTAAGAAATCCAACTTCCTTCAACCAAAACTCACACTTGCTAAACTTGGCATACAACGATGTTCCCTAAGCTTCTCGAGAACTAAGCGCAACTGTTCCTTGTGTTCCTCTTCATTCTTCGAGTATACCAAAATATCATAAATGAAAACCACTACAAACTTATCCAAAAACTCCATGTACACCTTGTTCATCATACTCATGAAATAGGCAGGGGCGTTAGTGAATCCAAATGACATAACCGTGTACTCATATAGCCCGTACCTGGTGGTAAAGGCTGTCTTAGGTACATCCTGCTCTCGGATCTTCAGCTGGTGGTATCTTGATTGCGGATCGATCTTGGAGAATACTTTAGCTCCTTGCAGCTGGTCAAACAAATCATTGATCATCGGTAGTGGGTACTTGTTCTTGATCGTCACTTCATTCAATGCCCTATAATCAACAACCACTCTCAAAGATCCATCCTTCTTCTCAACCAAGAGCACTGGGCTCCCCATGGTGACGAACTTCGTCGAATGTAACCTTTCTCCAATAACTCCTTAATCTGCTTCTTAATTTCCTCCAGATCATTTGTGGGCATCCGATATGGTCTCTTCGATATTGGTATGTTGCCTGGCAATAGTTCTATCAAAAACTCAATGTCTCGGTCTGGTGGCATGCCTGGTAATAACTCTGGAAATACATTAGGGGAATCCTTCACAACAGGCACTTCTTCCTGAACAACTCCCGAGAGAGAATTTACTTGGGTCCTCCTTGGTGCATGCCTAGACACATACTTGATCCTTTTTCCCTCCGGGGTGGTGAGTAAAATTGACTTACTAGCACAATCGATGTTTCCTCCATACTTCGGTAACCAATCCATGCCTAATATTATATCCAATCCTTGGGATTCCAAAATTATTAGGTCGGAGGGGAAAACATGTCTACCTATGGTCAATGGCATCTGAAAACATCCTCTGCTTGCCATATACTTAGCTCCTGTCGAGCTTACTAACATAGGTGTCTTAAGACCTTTGATGGGCAACTTGTACTTATCCACAAATCCCCTCTAAATGTATGAATGCGATGCACCAGTAGCAAAAAGAACGATTGTAGTAAATGACTCAATCAAAAACTTACCTATAACTGCATCTGGCTGCTCTTCAACCTCCTCCATGTTAACGTGGTTCACCTGTACCCTGTTGAATGGGTTGGGCTTCTTCCCAGAGCTTCCATTGCCATTTCCATTCTTTGCTTCGGGGCATTCAGTGGCATAGTGTCCATTCTTCCCGCACTGGAAACAAGTAATGTGACTTAGATTCTTCTTGGCGGGTGTAGAGGGGTTGGGACGATTCTGGCTGCTGCTTCCTCCATTCCCATTCCCATTCCCATTCTTGGGGCCACTGTGGTTACGCGAACTCCCTCCATTGTGGGTATGGCCTCCATGGTTATGGGTATATCCTCCTGAGTTAGGGGTAAAACGAGGCTTCTGCTGGGCTCCAGAATTATACTTCCCTTGTCCATACTTCCATTTGCGGCTCTCTATCTGCTGATGTTTTCTTCCAATCATAAGGGCCATGTCTACCAACTCTTGGTCGTTTGTAAATGTTGCCACCATCAACGGCATACTCATCTCATCATTCAGCCCTTCCATAAACATCTCCTGCTTCACGGCATCTGTGGCCACATCATCTGGGGCATAATGGGCTAACTTTCTAAACTCATCCACGTACTGCCCCACAGTACGATTTCCCTAGCGTAAGTTGCAAAACTCACGCTTCTTCATATCCATTGCTCTAGTTGAGACATGGGCTGTGCGAAAAGCTTGCTGAAACTGATCCCATGTGACATGGGAAAAGTGGATGTGTAATTCTCCCACCATGAGGTTGTGGGTCCATCCAGTTGGTGTGCGGCAAAGCGCACCTTCTCAGCATCTGTGCAACCTATGGTGGCCAACTCCCTTCCAATCTTGCGTAGCCAGTCATCAGCAACAATCGGCTTGGTGCTACTGGAAAACACCGGCGGATTCAATCTCAAGAAGCGGGCTAAGTTTTCAACTGGAGGAGGTGGTGGTGGGTTGTTGTTGTTGTTGTTGTTGCCTTGGTTCTGGACTAGTAGCTGCACCAAGGCATTCTGCTGCTAGATCAGCTGGGTGAGCTCTAGTGGGAAGACAAATCCGGGGTCACGTCTCGGAGGCATCTGATGGGTTTAGAGGGAAGATATTAGAATACAGTGAGGTCTAAGGAGAAAATCACTACCCATATGCACATGAGACAAACACAAACATATCACACCACTCAATTCAAACAAGGCATACAATCGATCTAGCTACCGTTACAAAGTACTCGGACTACTCTATATACATGGGGGGATACTACTGATAATATGGTGGTCGACTAGAAATTTTGATCTGAAGAAGATTCCGTGATATCTACTCCAGCTTCGTCTTTATAGTCATCATCATTGTCTTGGCCGGAGTTGGTGTCGTCGATGCTGATGTAGTCCTTGGGACGGTCGTCACCTCCTGGCGCAGGGTCTCCCATGAATACTCCTAGCTTCTTCTTCAGGTCTTCATTCTTCTCCAGTAGAACTGCTATTTCCTCTTCGTATCCATCCCGTGTATACTTGAGTTCCTCTTCTAGGTCCATGTTCCTTGTCATCACCTTCTTCAGATGTATCGTGCTAGCGCACATCTGGTTCTCCTGTCGATGAATGTGTTGGTTTAACTCCTTGATGTAGGCTGCAATGGACTTGTCCCTCCAGGTGCTAATCATCTCCCATTGCTCATCTCGGTGTCCACATATCTGGTAGATGGTGTCCTTAAGATCCTTGCGGTAGACTTTGTTGATGCGTCCCATGGCAATGTGAGGTGACGTGCTCTTTCCTAGACTCTAGATTGGTGCATCGAAGGAAAACTCTATGGGCTCCGTGGCTGGTGTGAATGTCCTTCCTGGAACATGTACTCGAATGGTCCAGTGCTCTTCTTCAGGTAGAGTGGCGGTGTAGGTCCCAGTGAAGCTTGTTATTCCGATGTTCAAATATCTGGTGGCTTCCTTCAAATGTCGTCCGAAAGGGGTGTCTTCATCCAGTTGTGCAAACTTGTTCCTTGGGTGCGCCATCTATAGAGTGGAAAGTGGAGAAGAGTCGAAAATGAGTAGAGAAGAGTAACCTAAGGCTTATCTTAGTGGTCGCATCCTACAGTCAGTGTGTGCTCTAATACCATCTTGTAGCGATCCAACCTCAAACAGTCAAATCTCTGTGCATAAGTGTCATCCCTGGATCGGTAATGCTGACACACACAGTACTTGATGGATTTATAACAGAGTGCAATCACACACTTATTACATCGAATAACTCAAACAGAGTACTTATTACAATAATATGGTTGAAGGCCATATAATGAAGATAACAGCGGAAGGCTTCGAAGGCAAAGGTGAGTCCATCAACTCCAACGGCATAGCTGAGTGCAAAACAACGACCTAACGCACCTTACTCTTCGTCTGAAAAGTCTGCAACATAATACGTTGCAGCCTGGAATGGGTCAGCACATGGAATATGTTGGCAAAATAACACTGTAGAGCAAAAGAACAAGTAATAGCTATAACTATATGCATATATGGCTGGTGGAGGCTATATGATTTTCATCTTTGCGTAAAGCCAATTTTTCCCAACTGCAAAGGAATATATTTTATTTAACTATCGAGTTGGTTGATAAAATATTGAGAAGGTTCCTCCAACTCAATCCCACTTAAAAAGTAATTAACAACCCAAAAAATTAATTAAGAGTGATGAGATAAAATCAATAATTTAAGAACCAGATACTCAAGATTTGTCCATAATCAGGGACATGGCTAACCATGATTAGTTTATACACTCTGCAGAGGTTTGCGCACTTTTCCCCACAAGACTCGATCTCCTCTGTTGTATTTCTCGCACTGCCTGGTGTTTGAGAAACGGATGACCGAGACACAGTCTTTCCGAAGAGGTCTCCTTAATCGTTAGATAGGCCGGTACACATACAATCCCCTACATCTGCTAGCCCATCATGGAAAGGATTCCCACAACTTACTCAACTATGCTAGAGCCCATAATGGCATATGGCTGCACACGGAAGTTTCTAGCATGAATAATCTTATGATCCCTTTGGGCCTGGATGGCGAACCATAGGATGATCACACGGGTACTCTGGGATATCCCAGGACGGCTCTGGATTGCTCCAGGTGCCCACACAACCACTGGGTTCTCTAGGGTGCCTCAACCAATCCACCCAAACGTGTATTAAAGTAGCCACCTTAAGTTAACCATTATTTAACAACTCTCACATCTGTCATGGATACACTCAACCAAACCACATCTACGTGCATAACATAGCAGTATAAGCATAACGTAGAAGTAACTCCCAAGGTCTGAATAATGGTAAATAGGTTCTACCTCATCAACTACTTCCCAATACCCACATGTTAACAAGTCCTAACGATGCATTGTTTGAGGATTGAACTAATTTATAAAAACTGGGTAATAAAGGGTATGATCAAAGTGTTACTTGCCTTGCTGACGATCTGAAAACCCTAGTGACTCGTAGTAGCACGCTTCGCACTCCGGAAACTCTATCGCAAACAAACAATAACATACATAAGCACTCAAGCCATAGATTCAAGGGTAAAACTCAAGAGAAAAGTCCAAATTGGATGTTCAAGAGAAAAGCTTCGATTCGTAAAAATAAACAATCGAGTCGGAGCTACGAAACTCAAACTGCGGTCAAAAAAAGTTCAAATTCAAATCTTCTTGCAACCAAATTTTAAATTGTCAAAATCATGTTCAAGTTGCTTAACTAAAAAGAGGGGTTCGAGACAAAGATTTTGGCGCTGGTTTCACTGGATTTGGATGAACGGTTAAAAAGTTGCGAGCGTTAAAAGATCAAGGGCTAATCTGTGATAAAATAACTGCAGATAGGTCCCTGGCCGAAAAAATAAAATAAAAATGAAAGACTAACTAATGAACGTTCGCTAACAAATACGAATGGACGAACGCGTTCACGAACAGAGGTGTTCGGGTGAATGTTCATTTAATAGATCCGATCGAGAAAACTGAGAAAGCCCTAACCCTAAAATAATACCAATCTAGATCTAGAACTGGAAAAAACCGAAACAAACCGGCGTTTTTTTATACCGGTCAATGGTGGCGGGCGGCGGCTATAGCAAGATCCGGCGAGGCGGCATTGAGGCGGGGCGGCGGCTCCGGCGACGCGGGGCGGCAATGGCGGCTGCTAAAAGCGGCGGCGGCGTGGTGGAGTGCGGGAGGCAGCGCGGCGGCTTGGGGAGGAGAGGGCGGCGGGGCGGCGATATATAAAGGGACGGGGGGCTTGCCTTGCGGGAGGAGGCGGTGGCGGCTCGTGTCCGAACCGGTCACGGCGATGGTGGCAGCGAACCTCGGGACTCTCGTCCCTAGTCAGCGAGGGAGGCGGCCTGGCTGGGCCTTCGGCCCAGTCGAGCGGAATTTATTAAAAAAAAAATTCCACCGAAAAAATCCTAATAAAATAAAAAAATCTAAAAATTCCAAAAAGAATTTTCACCATCTAAATAAAATATTTAGAACAAAGTGAACATTTTTCTGGCCTAATAATACAATTTTCAAAAATGCATATTTTTCTAATTCAAATGAAATCTAAAAAAATCCAAAAAAAATATTTATTTGAATTAAAAAATTTTCCTCCAATATTCCTCTCTTTTTGAAGAAGTTATATTATCTTCTCTCTTTTTTATTAGAAATAATTGGAGAGAAAAAATATATTAAAATCAAAGTGATCCCTCTTTTCAAATTTGGGAAAAGTCAAATATGAAAATAAAAGGAAATCCCCCACTCTCTCCTTGGGTCCTTGAGTTGCTTAGGATTTCTAGGATCACAACCAAAATGCAAATAAAATATGATATGCATATGATGACCTATGTATAACGTCCAAATTGAAAATTGGGATGTTACACATCTTGGTGGAAGAATTTTTTCATCTCGTTGTTGTTATCAATTATATTATTTGTTTCCGTAGTGGCAGAATTTCGCCTCAATTTTGAGAAGTTTTCCATAAGCCCACTACAAGCTTATTCGTTTCATTGTTGGTTTTCCAAGAACTCCATTATAACTTTCTTAGAAGGGTGCTTTCCAAGCTCATTTGTGGCGGAAGTTGGCATTTTCTTCTCCATTCTTTTATTCCAATGATCTATCTTCCATTCTTTGTTCCGGGGGCATTGTGATGTTGCTCTCTTCACTCATCATCTCGAATTGTGAAGATCATGTTCTTTTCGTGCTTATCCATTTAACCGGAGTGTCATGTCATCTTTTCAAGTTCTTCCCATTTTGTCAAGTTTTGCTTCTCTTTTCTATCGAAGTGCTGCCTGCATTCTGTCTTTCTCATTCCTTGCTTATTTCGTTTCAACCGGAGTGGTTACATGTCCATCCTTATTGCTGGAGCTCTTCATTCATGTCTTTGCAACCCCAGGGATTTCGCAGTGTTCCTTGTTCCTCTTTTCTAACGGAGTGTTTTCAACTTCGTTCATCTCTATTCTATTCTTTTCTCAAAATTGTTTAACCTCTCAAGGTTCATTGGTTTCACTCGTTTGTACAAGAAGCAACTTAGTTCTACCTTAACTCTTCCCCTTCCGCTTCTCTCCGGTGCCATCCTTAGATCTCGGGGCTAGATCTCTTGTAAGTGGAGGAGTGTTGTGACGACCCAAGACCGACGCTGCAGACGCCTTCCATGTTTTGTGTGCTAGTCGTGTCATTTATTTATTTGTCGCATTCATAATGTCATCATTTGCATTGCATCGGACCTCCGTTGCCATCATTGTTTTCAAAACTTGTATATGCTCGTAGTTGCCGCGTCCCCCCTTGCTTTCGTGACTGTTCCTTTATTTTTTTTATTTTTTATTGAACATGAAAGTAAAGAAAACAAAACTCAAACTAAACTTTATTATTTATCTCGCACATGATTACAAGGACAGATCACTAAGAAAGCACTTGAAAAAAAGGATCGAACTAAAATTTTATTCAACTAAATTGAAAGATAACTAAGGATCGAACTAAGGAAAATAAAGGAAAAAGATAGAGATGGTGATACGATACCGGGGAGCCTCCCCCAAGCTTGGCACAAGCCAAGGGGAGTGCCCATACCCAATACTAAAGTATCCTTTGGTGATGAAGGAGGAGGTGGTGATGATGACGTAGTGGAGGGTTCGTCCTTCTCGTTTAGGCTCAAAAGATACCCCAATCTTCGGATACGCTTCAAAAGGTAATGATGTGCTCTTGCAATATAATATTTTCACGGGTGAGATATTTGTTTTGAACCCGAACTGTTTCAATGATCCTAAAGGCTTCAATATCAGTGGGAGTAAGGTATTCCTAGTATGTATGAAGGATATCTTCTTCTTCCTCCATAGGCAAGGCCTGCTCCACTATTGGAGCTTGATCTCCAACAGCTTCCTTGCTCTTGTCCCTCTTGAAAGATTATTTAGGCTCTTCTATCTTCAATTCAATCTTCATTAACCAAGCATTCTCTTCTACGTTGTTGGAGGGGAGGAAGACATGACGCTGGCCTTGATGGATCTAACAGAAAACAATGAGAAAATAAAACAAAGGATTTCTCTGCGATACAATGGTCAATAGGTTCAGGGAGTATATAAAGATTTTTTTTATCTTGGGAAACAAGCAAACGGGAGAAAACGGAGTCCGGAAGGTACCCGAGGTGGGCATAACCCACCTGGGTGCGCCTGGCTGCCAGGCGTGCCCTGGTGTCTTGTGCCCACTAGGGTTGCCTTCCTGGTTGTTTCTTATTTTCCAAATTTTTAATATATTCCAAATCTGACAGAAAATATCTTTGCGGATTTTTCGGAGTCTGTTTACTTACCGTATCACGTACCTCCACTTTTTTTACGATTTTGGAGTGTTCTGAAAGGTTTCTTTTATTTGTTCTTCCGGTGTCATAGTTTGGACAATATTGCTTTCAACATTAATGGGCGTACCTAAGATATAATGATTTATTCTTTGCCCATTTACAACCTTCGGGTTAGTACCTTCGGCATTATTTATTTTGATAGCTCCAAATTGATAAACTTCTTCGATGACATAGGCTCCTTCCCATTTGGAGAGAAGATTTCCGACAAAGAATCTGAAACAAGAATTGTACAAAAGGACATATTCACCCACTTTGAACTCACGCTTTTGGATTCTCTTATCATGCCATCTTTCAAGCTTGGGTTCTCCATTCATCTAGTGAGCTAATATCCAACATCATCTTTTAACCGACAAGTTTGAAATCATAGTTGAGTTCTTTAATTGCCCAATATGCTTTATGTTCTAACTCAAGAGGCAAATGACAAGCTTTTTCCATAAACCATTTTATAAGGAGACATACCCATAGGGTTTTTATATGATGTTCGGTAAGCCCAAAGTGCATTGTCTAATTTCTTAGACCAATTATTTTGGGACCTATTGACAGTTTTTTGTAAAATTAATTTTATTTCTCTATTGCTAAGTTCAACTTGACCACTAGACTCAGCATGATAGGGGGATGAAATTCTATTGTTAACATCATACGTAGCAAGCATTTTACGGAAAGCACCATGAATAAAATGTGACCGCCATCAGTCATTAAATATCTATGGACTCTAAACCTTGGGAAAATAACTTCCTTAAGCATTTTAATAGAGGTGTTGCGATTAGTACTACTAGTTGGAATAGCTTCTACCCACTTAGTAACATAAGCATCCGTAACCAAAATATGTGTATACCCATTAGAGGAAGGAAAAGGTCCCATGTAATCAAAACCCCAAACATCAAATGGTTCAATAGCAAGAGAATAATTCATAGGCATTTCCTGACGCTTACCAATATTACCAATTCTTGGACATTCATCACAAGATAAAACAAACTTACGAGCATCCTTGAAGAGAGTAGGCCAATAAAAACCAGATTGCAATACCTTGTGAGCAATTCTGTCTCTGGCATGATGCCCTCCACTAAGCTTCAGAGTGACATTTTCATAGGATTTATCCCTATTCATGTTGAGGTACACAACATCTAATAATACCATCTACTCCTTCTTTATAAAGATGTGGGTAAACCCAAAAGTAATGTCTTAAATCATAAAAGAATTTTTTATTTTGTTGGTAAGTGAAGCTAGGTGGTATGTATTTAACAACAATATAATTATCATAGTCAGCATACCAAGGAGTGTTATGAGAAACATTTATTGTAGATAATTGCTCATCAGGAAAACTATCATTAATAGGTTGTGGGTCATCAAGAATATTTTCTAACCTAGACAAGTTATCAGCTACGGGGTTCTCAGCTCTTTTCTATCACTGATATGTAAGTCAAATTCTTGTAGCAAGAGAACCCACCTAATGAGTCTAGGTTTAGCATCTTTATTTTCCATAAGATATTTAATAGCAGCATGATCAGTGTGAACAATCACTTTAGAATCAACAATGTAAGATCCGAATTTATCACAAGCAAATACCACTGCTAAAAATTCTTTTTCAGTAGTAGCATAATTTCTTTGGGCAGTGTCTAGAGTTTTACTAGCATAATGAATAATGTTTAATTTCTTATCAACTCTTTGTCCTAACATAGCACCAACGGCATAATCACTAGCATCACACATAATTTCAAAAGGCAAGTTCCAATCAGGTGGTTGAACAATAGGTGCAGAACTTAAGGCTTTCATAAGTGTTTCAAAGGCTTCTACACAGTCATCATAAAAAACAAATGGAACATCCTTTTGCAAAACATTTGTAAGAGGCCTAGAAATTTTAGAGAAGTCTTTAATAAATCTCCTATAGAAACCAGCATGACCGAGAAAACTACGGATACCTTTAATATCTCTAGGACATGGCATTTTCTCGATTGCATCAACTTTGGCTTTATCCACCTCAATATCTTGTTCAGAAATTTTATGCCCCAAGATAATACCTTCATTGACCATAAAGTGGCACTTCCCCCAATTCAAGGCAAGATTAGTTTTCTCACATATCTGGAAAACCCGATCAAGGTTGCTTAAGCAATCATCAAAAGAAGTTCCGTAAACGGGAAAGTCATGCATGAAAACCTCAACAATCTTTTCACAAAAATCAGAGAATATAGAAGTCATACATCTTTGAAAGGTAGTAGGTTCATTGCATAAACCAAAAGGCATATGTCTATAAGCATAAGTTCCAAAAGGACAAGTAAAGGTGGTTTTCTCTTGATCAGGTTCTAAAACAGGTATTTGAGAAAAAACAGAATATCCATCGAGAAAACAAAAGTGTGTGTGCTTAGATAATCTTTCTAGCATTTGATTAATGAAAGGCAAAGGGTAATGATCTTTTCTAGTTGCTTTATTTAATTTTCTAAAATAAATTACCATTCTATAGCCAGTAACAATTCTTTGTGGAATAAGTTCATTTTTTCATTAGGAACAACAGTAATACCTCCCTTCTTAGAGACACAATGAATAGGACTTACACATCTACTATCAGCTATGGGATAGATTATACCTTCATCAAGAAGCTTCAGTATTTCAGTTCTTACCACTTCTTTCATTTTAGGATTTTTTTCAGGACCCCGATCCTAAGTCACACCGATCTAGCATGTAACACATCATATCACTTTGCGGCCTCACGCACGGCATTCCCACGGGTGGCACCTTACCTGGCCCGGGACCGATTACGTCTTTTGGCTCATGTATATGATAGTGTCGCTAGCATCCATATGACAGAGAACCCGCGCCGACATGACTTGTCGTAAACCCAAAGTGGCACTAACTTACAAGGACAGGCATACATGACCCAGCAACGAAGGTGTCGGTCATCAGCGAGTGAATCAGGGCTGTAGCAGCTGGGCTAATAGGACACCGGGAACCCGGGCCGTAGCAGGCTAGTAGGACTCCGGAACTCACCACGTGACATTTTCCAGAAGGGATAGACACAGTAACGAAGTGGGACACATGCCAGCCAGTCTAGGTGTTCCGGAGGAGTAGTAACTGGGCTAGCAGGACACCAGTAAACCGGGCTGTAGCAGACTACAATGGCTCGGTGGAAGCACCAGACTACCTTTCCCCATAAGAGAGGCTACCAAGGATAGACTACTATGTTGTCAGATCCCACACATACCAAGCATTTCAATCATACACACAATATGCTCGATATGTGTAAATACAACATGGCATCACAACAAAACTTTATGACTCAAAAGTATTTATTCATTAGGCTCCGAGGAACCAAGTATTAAAAACATGGGTCTCATGACCCAACATACAGAGCATACAAGCAACAAGCACAAGCGGAAGCTTAACTTGTCTAAGTATAGACAACTACAAATGAAAAGGCTGAGAAGCCTGACTATCTACAAGACCTTGCTGAGGTAACAAGCTAAATGTCAAAGCCCACGCGGAACTACTAGCGAGACTGAAGTCTCTCTCCAAAAACATAAATTAAGCAAACGTGAGTACAAATGTAGCCAGCAAGACTTACATCAGAACTATCTACATATGCATCAGTATCAACAAGGGGGTGGTGGAGTTTAACTGCAGCAAGCCAGCTTTGACTCAGTGGCTATCCTAAACTATGGCTGCAAGTAAATCTTTTGAGGTGGCGCACACGAGTCCACATATTCACCAATCAATACACCGCTATGGATCCGCTTCCGTCTCCCTATGAGAACGTCATCCATAGCACTCACGCTTATCTTGCACATTTTAGAGTATCCACTTTCACTTGTCTATGAACTATACAGGAAACCTAGAGGTCCTTTACCGCGGACGCGGCTATTCGAATAGATCATTTATAACCCTGCAGAGAGTGTACTTCTTCACACACGCTCTCGCCACTTACCACCATATACACGTCATGTATCTCGGCAACCTTCAAGCGGAAGCCTGGCGAGGGAGTCGGCCACGACCTGACTAACCACACAAGTCTCTAGTCCAGGTTTATCGCCTATTCGGATTCCATCCGTGAGGAGATCCGGCCGAGGTTTCGCTCACAGCCACAAACGATGTGTGCAGGGTTCTTGAGACACCAAACGGGCGCCCGGTACACTGTGCCACGATGTATCTACCGCATCATAGCCCACCCCTAGGGTCAGCACTATGCACGGCCTCCAACACATATCCTACAAACACCAGAAACTAGTTGCAACTCCTGGACAGAGATCAAGGGGGTTAATAAGTCGAGAGGGCCCATTGGTTTCGGGCCCAATGCGTGGTAGTAGTTGTTCATGGATCACAAACACAGAACTTAGTTCCTAAGGACGGCTTCACTGAAACAACCCACCATGTACTCCTACATGGCCTCTCATCGATACCTTTACCAAATCGTGTTCACACACTTAGCTCTCAACAGTAGGACATGTTCACACACCTCCAATTCATCCCCGATGAATCAGACCTGACTCAACTCTAAGCAGTAGGAGGCATGACAAACAAGCATGAATGAGTAGGCACATCAGGGATCAAACAACTCCTACTCATGCTAGTGGGTTTCATCTATTTACTGTGGCAATGACAGGTCATGCAGAGGAAAAGGGGTTCAACTACCTGAAAGGATCGAGAAGAGGGGTCTAGAGGGGGGTGATTAGACACTAAGTGCTAAAAGTTGCAGTTTTTAATTTCTTTAGGTTGAAGTGGAGTTTTGGCACAAGTTTAACAAACATAATACATATCAAGCAAGCATGCAAAGAGTATATGAGCAGCGGAAAGTAAAGCATGCAACTTGCAAGAATGTAATGGGATGGGATTGGAGTGTGCAAACACAATTTGGAGACACGGAGATTTTTGAGACGTGGTTCTGATAGGTGGTGCTATCGTACATCCACATTGATGGAGACTTCAACCCACAAAGGGTAACGGCTGCGCGAGTCCACGGAGGGCTCCACCCATGAAGGGTCCACAAAGAAGCAACCTTGTCTATCCCACCATGGCTGTCGCCCACGAAGGACTTGCCTCACTAGCGGTAGATCTTCACGAAGTAGGCGATCTCCTTGCCCTTACAAACTCCTTGGTTCAACTCCACAATCTTGTCGGAGGCTCCCAAGTGACACCTAGCCAATCAAGGAGACACCACTCCCCAGAAGTAACAAATGGTGTGTTGATGATGAACTCCTTCCTCTTGTGCTTCAAATGATAGTCTCCTCAACACTCAACTCTCTCTCACAGGATATGGATTTGGTGGAAAGAGGATTTGAGTGGAAAGCAACTTGGGAAAGCTAGAGATCAAGATTCATATGGTAAGAATGGAATATCTTAGCCTCAACACAAGTGTTGGTAGTTCTCTCTCAGAAAAAGTAGGTTGGAAGTGTAGGTTTGTTCTGATGGCTCTCTCTACGAATGAAGAGGTGGTGGATGGGTATATATAGCCTCCACACAAAATTTAACCATTACACACAACTTGCCAGTCTCGGTGGGACCGAATTGATAAACTCGGTCGGACCGATTCAGCAAATCTAGTGACCGTTAGGGTTTTCGGTGGGACCGACTGGATCAACTCGGTGGGACCGATGTGCTAGGGTTAGGGTAAATCCAATACTCGGTTCGACCAATTACTCAAACTCGGTGGGACCGATTTGGGTAATAAGCGAAACAGAGAGTTGGCCAAGCAAACTCGGTGGGGCCGATTGCATATCTCGGTGGGACCGAAAATATTGCAATGGGTAACAGAGAGTTTGCAAGCCCATCTCGGTGAGACCGAGATCCCATCGGTGAGATCGAACTGATTAGGGTTTCTGACAGTGGCTATGTCAACTGAACTCGGTGGCTCCGGATAGAAAGAATCGGTGGGGCCGAGTTGGATATTTGGTGTGGGACATATTTGGAAGTGAGAAAGTGGTTGAGGGCTTTGGTGCATATCACTAAGAACTTTGAGCAAGCAAGCCATTAAGCAACACCTCATCCCTTCTTAATAGTATTGGCTTTTCCTATGGACTCAATGTGATCTTGGATCACTAAAATAGAAAATGTAGAGTCTTGAGCTTGGAGCTTGAGCCAATCCTTTGTCCTTAGCATTTTGAAGGGTTTCCACATCCTCTAGTCCATGCCACTTCATTGTTGAACTTATCTGAAACATGCTAGGTAAAAGTGTTAGTCCAACAAGAGCTATGTTGCCATTAATTACCAAAACCACCTAGGGAGCACTTGTGCTTTCAATCTCCCCCTTTTTGGTAATTGATGACAACATACATCAAAGCTTTAGATAAGGATATAGAGAGTAGTAAGTAAAGCTTTGGAAAGACATGTAACATGCATAGGCTCCCCCTACATGTGTGCAATCATGTGAATATGGAATATAGGAGCATGTGAATGCATAAACATGACAGAGTAAGCAATGTGTTACATGTATCTTGGCTATATGCATCAGAGCAAATGATGTGAATATGAGAAGTGTACCTTCATGCTCATGAGTCCTTCTTGCAAACAGTATGTACATCAACAAGAATTTCTCATACGCATGACTGCGATGCATATACTTACCTTGTGGTCTTGAGTGGCTTAGGATGGAATGAACCTGCGTAAACAAGGTTAGATAACACAGATACACCTACTGGCCAGAGCAAACAAAAGAAACCACAAGAGTACCAAGACTGGGATGACATGTAGAGTGAGTACTGATACGTCTCCAACGTATCTATAATTTTTGATTTCTCCATGCTATATTATCTACTGTTTCGGACTATATTGGGCTTTATTTTCCAATTTTATATTATTTTTTGGACTAACCTATTAACCGGAGGCCCAGCCCAGAATTGCTGTTTTTTGCCTATTTAAGTGTTTCGAAGAAACGGAATATCAAACGGAGTCCAAACGGAATGAAACCTTCGGGAACGTGATTTTCTCACCGAACATGATCTAGGAGACTTGGACCCTACGCCAAGGCATCAGAAAGGCGGTCACGAGGGTGGGGGGCGCCCCCCCCTAGGGCGCGCCCCCCTGCCTGGTGGGCCCCTTGGAGCTCCACCGACGTACTTCTTCCTCCTATATATACCTACGTACCCCCAAACGAACAGAACATGAGCCAAAAACCCAATTCCACCGCCGTGACTTTCTGTATCCACGAGATCCCATCTTGGGGCCTGTTCCGGAGCTCCACCAAAGAAGGCCGTCATCACGGAGGGCTTCTACATCATCATAGCCTCTCCGATGAAGTGTGAGTAGTTTACCTCAGACCTTCGGGTCCATAGTTAGTAGCTAGATGGCTTCTTCTCTCTTTTTGGATCTCAATACAAAGTTCTCCCCCTCTCTCGTGGAGATCTTTCGATGTAATCTTCTTTTTGCGGTGTGTTTGTTGAGACCGAGGAATTGTGGGTTTATGATCAAGTCTATCTATGAATAATATTTTAATTTTCTCTGAATTCTTTTATGTATGATTGGTTATCACTACTAGGGAAAATCCTAGCAGTAGCGCGGGTTTTAGGCCTATCAGCAGCGCGGGTACCCGCGCTACCAATAAGGCGCTACAGCTAATAGTTAGTAATAGCGTGGGTTGAAGCCGCACTACTACTAACAAAGTTAGTAGTAGCACGTGCCACCCACGCTACTGCTATTTAGTACCCACGCCAGTACTAACAAAATAGTAGCAGCATGTCCGTACTACCAACGCTACTAGTATCCTAAATACTAGTAGCGCGCAGTCTTTTCCCACGCCACTACTAACTAATTTATAATTAAAAAAATAAAATCCACCAATTCCATTTTATGCATACAGTTCCCAGTAAACACAACAATAGTGAGCACTGCTGGGCTCCTATTTCATGGTTAACCGGAAACCGAAGGAAATAAATTAGCCAAAAACCTCATTATGCATTGCAACTCACAAATGACCACTTCAATGAACATGCAAGTATCTATGTCATTAACAATTGCAAACATAAGTTTCTTTTTACTACAGTTGTTGTATGTACTATCATACAGTTCCTCATTCTGTTCTCACTCAATAATAAGAAAAATGAAAAGAAAAGATAGAGATAATCTGCCGCAATTGCACTTCGGTGTCATGGATTCAGTCTGCCGCTTCAACATCTCATTATCCGGCAGCACTCTGTCGCTATCTTCTACCTATGAATAAAAACAGACCTTGTCAGAGAAGCAAATGTGAAACCTTATTACAACATGTATGCTAAGTCGCTAACCCATAGAGACAGCTAGAACAAATGTGGAAACTTTCCATGTTGCCGAGTAAGTATATTAAATAGACAAAGTTAGATGACAGTGAAGCTTAAAGCTGCAGTAAGAAATATTAGATATACACATTTTGAAAATCAACCTCAGAAGTGGATACTCTAGTAGACCTGCAAGAGCAGATATGGTAGTAACCAAAATCCTATAAAGATTCGAGGTTAAAGATTATAAATCCAATTTGTCATTAGCATAAAAATATTAGTTCCATGAAGAAGTTTGTCAAGAGATATTTTCTAGTGTTTCTAAGACAGTGACTGAAATATAATGAAAGAAAACACGTTTCTGCATTTTAATTAGGGGGAGCTTTAGTTCTAAAATACTGGAACTATGACTGAATGATCATATATACTATTAGAACAACAGACCAAAATCCCCGCAGAACAAAACAGACCAAAAAATTAACTTCCTACTTACAGTGGCAAGAAAATCTTATATGAATGTGTTATAATAAATAATGCTAACCATGAAGTCTTCTTCCATATAACAAAGGAACAACATTCTTAATTAAATTTAACCATGGCAGAATACTTGGTTATCTAGTGCAAAATGGTTGCCTTTTAAACTATGGAACACAAAGAATCATCATTAGCCGTCAATGCAAATCAGCTTCTCTCCATAGAGAAGAGAAGACGTCTTGGTCTCTTGGATGCATGAAGCACACCGTATATGCTAATCTGATCAGAGCATTTTCTTTTTCAATTTAATCGCGCAATGCCAACATCCCCACCCATAGATGTTTTGTTTGTGTACGAATAGTACAATGTTTTCTTTTCAATTTAATGAGCAAAGTTTAAGGTCCATAGGCTCCTTTGTATCCTGTGGAACACAGAATTCTACATTGATTGAACAAATTGACATTTCAACATTCCTAGAGGCATTGTTGCAAACACCTTGCGAGCGAGCTCAGAGCGTGCACCTGCTGCATAGACTAGACTAATCTAATCGCAAGCCGTCCTACTAGTAGCAGTTCAGCAGAAGGATCCTACTAGTTCATCTACTAAACTTACATAAACTAAATCTTACTAGCTCAATCAGAATACTATGGTTTCTACAAAACTGTACTTTTGAGTACTGTGAGGTGTTTGCCTAAACCAACAAAACTGTACATTTGTAGCACTCATTTGCTCATACAATCATTCAAAATTCAGAAGTAGAAATAGAAGCTTATGCAGTTGCCGATCAACCGTAGCTAATGGACTATAGAATTCACTGCTCCTCACTTGTGATAAATTAGGCTAAAAAATTGCATGTTCAATTTTGCATCAACCGAACTTAAGAGAACGGAGAAACCGGACCTTGGGCTGTAGCTCTTGGCGACGTATCTCCCGACACCAGGGTTTATCCGCACAATCCTCCGGATTGAGTCATCGGTGTCATTAGCATATCCCACCCACCAACCTACCTGAAAATGAAATTGGCTAGAGTCAAACCCAACAACGCGTGCTGCAGGATGGCATCAAAAGCCCACTTGATGGATTATCTAGTGTTTACAACTTTGGCCATATCTGGAACAGACATGTGTGTATTCTTTTGCATATATAAAGGATCGAACAACAGAGGAATTATCACTAGCCATGGTTTGTTATTACTTATATTAGGACCAGCACCTTACTTATATTACACCTCATGGATAGTTGTTCAGCAAACAGAGACCACGCTTTACATGATGATGTCCCCTTTTTGCTGAGCTTTTACAAAAATAGGTACTCACATTTGACATAATTTCTCATCTTTAGATGCCAATCCCTTTTGCTAGATGTTTATTATATATACAAAACAACACAACGGTACACATGCAACTGGGACGATCATGTTTAGGTACAAATATAGTTTGCTGGGTATTAAGGAGCACCATGGACTAGAATTCCTAACTGAAGATTCACAAAATCAAGACCAGCATGAAGCTAATTGAGCACTTGGACTGGAACAATGCACTCACACATGGGCGAAAGCTAATAAGGAAAGAGCTTACGACAAGATGTATGTCCAGAACTGCTTGTCCTTCATGTGGCGTGGGCACAGATCATAGCGAACCTTAGCGAGTTCCTGCAGGGATCACAAATTACAGTTTGAGACCTGAGAGCCATCTCTGTCTTGGTGAAGCGGAGGACGGGATCCGCGGGAGACCTACCTTGGCTCTGGCGAGCACGAGGACGGCGTGTTGCTGCTACCAGTCCGAGAGCTCGGCCGCCGACTCCGCGGATCCTCCTGCGACAAAGCATAGCACCGCCAGTAATTGAGAGGGAACTACTAGGGGAGTGGAATCGAGAAGGGAGGAAGGAGGGGGTGCCTTGGTGGAGCTGGAGGGAAGGACTTGAAGGCATCGGGGGAGAGTGTCCGGAGGAAGTCAAGGAGCTGCGGCGTGACGCCGAGCTCCTCCGCGTCCTCCTCCTTCCCCTCCGCGGCGGAGGGTTTGCTTGGGCCGGTTCCGCCGCTGCCGCTGGCACCGGCTCGGTGGCGGAACGGCCATGGGAACGAGGAGAAGGCCATCGGCGGGCAGGTGGGCTAGGACGGGATGCGGCCGGCGACGGTGATATGATGGATACGAGATTCGTCGGCGAGCTCACTGGACTGGGGGGGGGGAGGGGAGGGCAGCGGCGCGAGACGGGGAGCGGCGGCCACGCGGCCGCCGGCGTGGCGCACGCAGCGGGGGATGGAGGCGGAGGCAATCTGGATCGGGCGTTGGTGGATTTTTTTTAGACAGACATGGGTTGAGTGGTGTGGGACGGTTGCGGGTGGGAGTGTATCCGGCGGGGGTGGGTGGCGTGGGAGACTAGTAGTAGCGCGGGTGTCTGACCTGCGCTATGGCTATCCACGTAGTAGTAGCGTAGGTTTTACAACCCGCGCTACTACTACGGCTGGTCCCGGGAGGCACAGTGGAAATAACTTAGTAGTAGCGAGGGGTAAAAACCCACGCTACTACTATCAGGTTATTAGTAGCGCGGTTTTCTCAATCTCGCTACTGCTAATTAGCAGTAGCGTTTGTTTTTAAACCGCACTGCTGCTAAGATTCTGTGTATAAGGTTTTCCCTAGTAGTGTATGTTTGCAAGTCTCTTCGAATTATCCGTTTGGTTTGGCCAACTAGATTGGTAGTTCTTGCCATGGGAGAAGTGCTTAGCTTTGGGTTCGATCTTGCGGTGTCCTTTCCTAGTGACAGAAGGGGCAGCAAGGCACGTATTGTAGCGTTGCCATCGAGGATAACAAGATGGGGTTTATTTCATATTGCATGAATTTATCTCTCTACATTATGACATCTTGCTTAAAGCGTTACTCTGTTTTTAACTTAATACTCTAGATGCATGATGGATAGCGGTCGATGAGTGGAGTAATAGTAGTAGATGCAAAATCGTTTCGGTCTACTTGTAACAGACGTGATGCCTATATACATGATCATGCCTAGATATTATCATAACTATGCTCAATTCTGTCAATTGCTCAACAGTAATTTGTTCACCCACCGTAGAATACTTATGCTCTTGAGAGAAGCCACTAGTGAAACCTATGGCCCCCGGGTCTATTCTCATCATATCAATCTCCATCACTTTAATCTTGCTTTGCTTTTTTACTTTGCCTATTACTTTTAACTTTGCATCTCTATACCAAAAATACCAAAAATATTATATCTATCATATCTCACTCTCGTAAGTGACCGTGAAGGGATTGACAACCCCTAATCATGTTGGTTGCAAGTAGCTATCATTTTGTGCAGGTACGAGGGACTTGAGCATGGCCTCCTACAGAATTGATACCTTGGTTCTCAAAAACTGAGGGAAATACTTACGCTACTCTGCTGCATCATCCTTTCCTCTTCGGGGAAATCCAACGCAAGCTCAAGAGGTAGCAAGAAGAATTTCTGGTGCCATTGCCGGGGAGTCTACGCAAAAAGTCAACATACCAAGTACCCATCACAATCCCTATCTCTCGCATTACATTAGTTGCCATTTGCCTCTCGTTTTCCTCTCCCCCACTTCACCCTTGCCGTTTTATTCGGCCTCTCTTTCCCAATCTCCTTCTATTTCTCCGTTTGCCTTTTTCTCGCTTGCCTTTTTGCTTGCCCGTGTGTTGGATTGCTTGTTTGTCGTGATGGCTCAAGATACTACCAAATTGTGTGACTTCACCAATACCAATAATAATGATTTCCTTAGCTCTCCGATTGCTCCTCTTGCCAATACTGAATCTTGTGAAATCAATACTGCTTTGTTGAATCTTGTTATGAAAGATCAATTCGCCGGCCTTCCTAGTGAAGATGCCGCTACTCATCTGAATAGCTTCGTTGATTTATGTGATATGCAAAAGAAAAAAGATGTCGATAATGATGTCGTTAAATTGAAGCTATTTCCTTTTTCGCTTAGAGATCGTGCTAACTTGGTTTTCGTCTTTGCCTAAAAATAGTATTGATTCTTGGAACAAGTGCAAATATGCTTTTATCTCTAAATATTTCCCTCCCGCTAAGATCATCTCTCTTAGAAAAGATATTATGAATTTTAAGCAACTTGATCATGAACATGTTGCACAAGCTTGGGAGAGAATGAAATTAATGATACGTAATTGCCCTACTCATGGTTTGAATTTGTGGATGATTATACAGAATTTTTATGCCGGATTGAATTTTGCGTCTAGAAATCTTTTAGATTCGGCCGCGGGAGGTACATTTATGGAAATTACTTTAGGAGATGCTACTAAACTCCTAGATAATATTATGGTTAATTATTCTCAATGGCATACTGAAAGATCTTCTAATAAAAAAGTGCATGCGATAGAAGAAATCAATGTTTTGAGTGGAAAGATGGATGAACTTATGAAATTATTTGCTACTAAGAGTGTTTCTTCTGATCCTAATGATATTCCTTTGTCTACTTTGATTGCGAATAACAATGAATCTATGGATGTGAATTTTCTTGGTAGGAATAATTTTGGTAACAACGCTTATAGAGGGAATTTTAATCCTAGGCCATATCCTAATAATCCTTCTAATAATTATGGGAATTCCTACAATAACTACTATGGAAATTATAATAAGATGCCCTCTGAATTTCAGAATAGTGTTAAAGAGTTTATGAATTCACAAAATAATTTTAATGCTTTGCTTGAAGAGAAATTGCTTAAAGTTGATGATTTGGCTAGGAACGTTGATAGAATGTCTCTTGAGGTTGATTCCTTAATGATTAGATCTATTCCTCCTAAGCATGATATTAATGAGTCTCTCAAAGCCATGAGAATTTCCATTGATGAGTGCAAGGAAAGAACCGCTAGGATGCGTGCTTCCAAAGATGCCTTTATTAAAGCGTGTTCTTCCAATTCCTATGAAAATCAAGATGAAGACCTAAAAGTTATTGATGTGTCTCCTATCAAATCTTTGTTCTGAAATATGAATCTTGATGAAACTGAATATGATCTTCCTTTACCTAGAAGGCGGTCTAAAAATTCGGAGTATTTAGATCTTTATGATGAAATTGACGAAAGTGGGATTGAAAGAAATAAAAATCTAGATGTTGCTAAACCCACTATATTGGATTTCAAGGAATTTAATTATGAAAGTTGCTCTTTAATTGATTGTATTTCCTTGTTGCAATCCGTGCTAAATTCTCCACATGCTTATAGTCAAAAGAAAGCTTCATCGAACATATTGTTGATGCCTTGATGCAATCTTATGAAGAAAAACTTGAGTTGAAAGTTTCTATCCCTAGAAAACTCTATGATGAGTGGGAACCAACTATTAAAATTAGAATTAAAAATCATGAGTTTTTATGCTTTGTGTGATTTGGGTGCTAGTGTCTCCACTATCCCCAAAACTTTGTGTGATTTGCTAGATTTCCGTGATTTTGATGATTGCTCTCTAAACTTGCATCTTGCGGATTCTACTATTAAGAAACCTATGGGAAGGATTAATGATGTTCTTATTGTTGCAAATAGGAATTATGTGCCCGTAGATTTCATTGTTCTTGATATAGATTGCAATCCTTCTTGCCCAGTTATTCTTCGTAGACCTTTCCTTAGAACGGTTGGTGCAATTATTGATATGAAGGAAGGGAATATTAGATTTCAATTTCCATTTAAAAAGGGCATGGAACACTTTCCAAGAAAGAAAATAAAATTGCCATATGAAACTATCATGAAAGCCACTTGTGGATTGCCTACCAAAGATGGCAATACCTAGATATATCCTCGCTTTTATGCCTAGCTAGGGGCGTTAAACGATAGCGCTTGTTGGGAGGCAACCCAAATTTATTTTTATTCCTTGCTTTTTGCTCCTATTTAGTAATAATAAATTATTTAGCCTCTGTTTTGGTTGTGTTTTTTGTGTTTAATTAGTGTTTGTGCCAAGTAGAACCGTTGGGAAGACTTGGAGAAAGTCTTGTTGAACTTGCTGTAAAAAACAGAAACTTTAGTGCTAACGAGAACTGCTGTAATTTTTATTTGGAGAGTGCTATTTAGTTAATTATTTTTGCAGATGATTAACAGATAAATTCCTCACGTCCATAAATTTATTTCAGAATTTTTGGGGTTACAGATCTTGCGCTAGCTACAGATTAGTACAGACTGTTCTGTTTTTGACAGATTCTGTTTTTCGTGTGTTCTTTGCTTATTTTGATGAATCTATGGCTAGTAAAATAGTTTATAATCCATATAGAAGTTGGAATACAGTAGGTTTAACACCAATATAAATAAATAATGAGTTCATTACAGTACCTTGAAGTGGTCTTTTGTTTTCTTTCGCTAACGGAGCTCACAAGTTTTCTACCTTAAGTTTTGTGTTGTGAAGTATTCAAGTTTTGGGTAAGGATTTGATGGATTATGGAACAAGGAGTAGCAAGAGCCTAAGCTTTGGGATGCCCATGGCACCCCCAAGATAATATAAGGACACCTAAAAGCCAAAGCTTGGGGATACCCTGGAAGGCATCCCCTCTTTCGTCTACTTCTATCGGTAACTTTACTTGGAGCTATATTTTTATTCACCACATGATATGTGTTTTGCTTGGAGCGTCTTGTATTATTTGTGTCTTTGTTTGTTAGTGTACCACAATCATCCTTGCTGTACACACCTTTTAAGAGAGCCATACATGAATTAGAATTTGATAGAATACTCTATGTGCTTCACTTATATCTTTTGAGCGTTATAATTTTGCTCTATGTGCTTCACTTATATCTTTTGAGCGTTATAATTTTTCTCTATGTGCTTCACTTATATCTTTTGAGCTAAGTAGTTTTGCTCTACGTGCTTCACTTATATCTTTTGAGCCCTATAATTTTGCTCTATGTGCTTCACTTAGATCTTTTAGAGCACGGTGGTGGATTTGTTTTAAAGAAACTATTGATCTCTCATGCTTCACTTAAATTATTTTGAGAATCTCTTAATAGCATGGTAATTTGCTTAATAATAATATGCTTGGTATTCAAGATTTGTGAAACTTTCTTTTGAGTGTGTTGAATACTAAGAAAAGATTGAAGCATGATAATTGTTTTGAGATATGGAGGTGATAATATTAAAGTCATGCTAGTTGAGTAGTTGTGAATTTGAGAAATACTTGTGTTGAAGCTTGTGATTCCCGTAGCATGCACGTATGGTGAACCGTTATGTGATGAAGTCGGAGCATGATTTATTTATTGATTGTCTTCCTTATGAGTGGCGGTCGGGGACGAGCGATGGTCTTTTCCTACCAATCTATCCCCCTAGGAGCATGCGCGTAATACTTTGCTTTGATAACTTGTAGATTTTTGCAATAAGTATATGAGTTCTTTATGACTAATGTTGAGTCCATGGATTATACGCACTCTCACCCTTCCACCTTTGCTAGCCTCTCTAATACCGTGCACCTTTCGCCGGTATCATACACCCACCATATACCTTCCTCAAAACAGCCACCATACCTACCTATTATGGCATTTCCATAGCCATTCTGAGATATATTGCCATGCAACTTTCCACCGTTCCGGTTATTATGACACACTCCATCATTGTCATATTGCATATCCCGGTACACCGCGGGAGGCATTCATATATAGTCATATTTTGTTCTAAGTATCGAGTTGTAATTGTTGAGTTGTAAGAAAAATAAAAGTGTGATGATCATCATAATTAGAGCATTGTCCCAGTGAGGAAAGGATGATGGAGACTATGATTCCCCCACAAGTCGGGATGAGACTCCGGACGAAAAATAAATAAAAGAGGCCAAAGAAGCCAAAAAAAGGGAGAAAGAAAAGAGGCCATAAAAAAGAGAAAATGCCGAAATAAAAAATAGAAAAATGAGAGAAAAAGAGAGAAGGGACAATGTTACTATCCTTTTACCACACTTGTGCTTCAAAGTAGCACCATGATCTTCATAGTAGAGAGTTTCTCATGTTATCACTTTCATATACTAGTGGGAATCTTTCATTATAGAACTTGGCTTGTATATTCCAATGATGGGCTTCCTCAAATTGCCCTAGGTCTTCATGAGCAAGCAAGTTGGATGCACACCCACTTAGTTTCTTTTTGAGCTTTCATATACTTATAGCTCTAGTGCATCCGTTGCATGGCAATCCCTACTCACTCACATTGATATCTATTGATGGGCATCTTCATAGCCCGTTGATACGCCTAGTTGATGTGAGACTATCTTCCCCTCTTTTTGTCTTCTCCACAACCACCATTCTATTCCACATATAGTGTTATATCCATGGCTCACGCTCATGTATTGCGTGAAGATTGAAAAAGTTTTGAAAAAGTTAGAGTATGAAACAATTGCTTGGCTTGTCATCGGGGTTGTGCATGATTTAAATATTTTGTGTGGTGAAGATAGAGCATAGCCTGACTATATGATTTTGTAGGGATAACTTTCTTTAGCCATGTTATTTTGAGAAGACATAATTGCTTTGTTAGTATGCTTGAAGTATTATTATTATTATGTCAATATAAACTTTTGTCTTGAATCTTTCTAATCTGAATATTCATATCACAATTAAGAAGATTTGCATTGAAATTATGCCAAGTAGCACTCCGCATCAAAAATTCTCTTTTATCATTTACCTACTCGAGGACGAGCAGGAATTAAGCTTGGGGATGCCTGATACGTCTCCAACATATCTATAATTTTTGATTGCTCCATGCTATATTATCTACTGCTTTGGACTATATTGGGCTTTATTTTCCACTTTTCTGTTATTTTTGGGACTAACCTATTAACCGGAGGCCCAGCCCAGAATTGCTGTTTTTTGCCTATTTCAGTGTTTCGAAGAAACGGAATATCAAACGGAGTCCAAACGGAATGAAACCTTCGGGAACGTGATTTTCTCACCGAACGTGATCCAGGAGACTTGGACCCTACGCCAAGGCATCAGAAAGGTGGTCACGAGGGTGGGGGGCGCCCCCCCAGGGCGCGCCCCCTACCTCGTGGGCCCCTCGGAGCTCCACCAACGTACTTCTTCCTCCTATATATACCTACGTACCCCCAAACGAACAGAATAGGAGCCAAAAACCTAATTCCACCGCCGCAACTTTCTGTATCCACGAGATCCCATATTGGGGCCTGTTCCGGAGCTCCACCGAAGAAGGCCGTCATCACGGAGGGCTTCTACATCATCATAGCCTCTCCGATGATGTGTGAGTAGTTTACCTTAGACCTTCGGGTCCATAGTTAGTAGCTAGATGGCATCTTCTCTCTTTTTGGATATCAATACAAAGTTCATCCCCTCTCTCGTGGAGATCTATTCGATGTAATATTTGTTGGGGAACGTAGTAATTTCAAAAAATTTCCTACGCACATGCAAGATCATGATGATGCATAGCAACGAGGGGAGAGTGTGATCTACATACCTTGTAGATCGATAACGGAAGTGTTTGGTTGATGTAGTCGTACGTCTCCACGGCCCAACCGATCAAGCACCGAAACTACGGCACCTCCGAGTTCTAGCACACGTTCAGCTCGATCATGATCCCCGGACTCCGATCTAGCAAAGTGTCGGGGAAGAGTTCCGTCAGCACGACGGCGTGGTGACGATCTTGATGTACTACTTTTGCAGGGCTTCGCCTAAGCACCGCTACAATATTATCGAGGACTATGGTGGAAGGGGGCGCCGCACACGACTAAGAATATAATCACGTGGATCAACTTGTGTGTCTCTGGGGTGCCCCTGCCTCCGTATATAAAGGACTAAAGGGGGGTGCGGCCGGCCTAGGAGAGGCGCGCCAGGAGAGTCCTACTCCCTCTGGGAGTAGGCTTCCCCCCCCCCCAATCCTAGTTGGAATAGGATTCGCGGAGGGGGGAAAAGAGAGGGGGGGGGGGGCGGCCCCCTCTCCTTGTCCTATTCGGACCAAGGGAGGGGAGGGGCGCGCGGCCCATCTTGGGCTGCCCCTTCTCTTTTCCACTAAGGCCCACTATGGTCCATATAGCTCCCGGGGGGTTCCGGTAACCTCCCGGTACTCCGGTAAAATCCCGATTTCACCCGGAACACTTCCGATATCCAAACATAGGCTTCCAATATATAAATCTTTATGTCTCGACCATTTCGAGACTCCTCGTCATGTCCATGATCACATCCGGGACTCTGAACAACCTTTGGTACATCAAAATGCATAAACTCATAATATAACTGTCATCGTAACCTTAAGCGTGCGGACCCTACGGGTTCGAGAACAATGTAGACATGACTGAGACATGTCTCCGGTCAATAACCAATAGCGGAACCTGGATGCTCATATTGGCTCCTACATATTCTACGAAGATCTTTATCGGTCAGACCGCATAACAACATACCTTGTTCCCTTTGTCATCGGTATGTTACTTACCCGAGATTCGATCGTCGGTATCTCAATACCTAGTTCAATCTCGTTACCGGCAAGTCTCTTTACTCGTTATGTAATACATCATCCTACAACTAACTCATTAGTTGCAATGCTTGCAAGGCTTAAGTGATGTGCATTACCGAGAGGGCCCAGAGATACCTCTCCGACAATCGGAGTGACAAATCCTAATCTCGAAATACGCCAACCCAACATGTACCTTTGGAGACACCTGTAGAGCTCCTTTATAATCACCCAGTTACGTTGTGACGTTTGGTAGCACACAAAGTGTTCCTCCGGCAAACGGGAGTTGCATAATCTCATAGTCATAGGAACATGTATAAGTCATGAAGAAAGCAATAGCAACATACTAAACGATCGGGTGCTAAGCTAATGGAATGGGTCATGTCAATCAGATCATTCACTTAATGATGTGATCCCGTTAATCAAATAACAACTCATTGTTCATGGTTAGGAAACATAACCATCTTTGATTAACGAGCTAGTCAAGTAGAGGCACACTAGTGACACTTTGTTTGTCTATGTATTCACACATGTATTATGTTTCCGGTTAATACAATTCTAGCATGAATAATAAACATTTATCATGATATAAGGAAATAAATAATAACTTTATTATTGCCTCTAGGGCATATTTCCTCCAGTCTCCCACTTGCACTAGAGTCAATAATCTAGATTACACAGTAATGATTCTAACACCCATGGAGCCTTGGTGCTGATCATGTTTTGCTCGTGGAAGAGGCTTAGTCAATGGGTCTGCAACATTCAGATCCATATGTATCTCGCAAATCTCTATGTCTCCCACCTGGACTAGATCCCGGATGGAATTGAAGCGTCTCTTGATGTGCTTGGTTCTCTTGTGAAATCTGGATTCCTTTGCCAAGGCAATTGCACCAGTATTGTCACAAAAGATTTTCATTGGACCCGATGCACTAGGTATGACACCTAGATCGGATATGAACTCCTTCATCCAGACTCCTTCATTTGCTGCTTCCGAAGCAGCTATGTATTCCGCTTCACACGTAGATCCCGCCACGATGCTTTGTTTAGAACTGCACCAACTGACAGCTCCACTGTTTAATGTAAACACGTATCCGGTTTGTGATTTAGAATCGTCCGGATCAGTGTCAAAGCTTGCATCAACGTAACCATTTACGATGAGCTCTTTGTCACCTCCATATACGAGAAACATATCCTTAGTCCTTTTCAGGTACTTCAGGATGTTCTTGACCGCTGTCCAGTGATCCACTCCTGGATTACTTTGGTACCTCCCTGCTAGACTTATAGCAAGGCACACATCAGGTCTGGTATACAACATTGCATACATGATAGAGCCTATGGCTGAAGCATAGGGAACATCTTTCATATTCTCTCTATCTTCTGCAGTGGTCGGGCATTGAGTCTTACTCAACTTCACACCTTGTAACACAGGCTAGAACCCTTTCTTTGCTTGATCCATTTTGAACTTCTTCAAAACTTTGTCAAGGTATGTGCTTTGTGAAAGTCCAATTAAGCGTCTTGATCTATCTCTATAGATCTTAATGCCTAATATGTAAGCAGCTTCACCGAGGTCTTTCATTGAAAAACTCTTATTCAAGTATCCCTTTATGCTATCCAGAAATTCTATATCATTCCCAATTAGTAATATGTCATCTACATATAATATCAGAAATGCTATAGAGATCCCACTCACTTTCTTGTAAATACAGGCTTCTCCAAAAGTCTGTATAAAACCAAATGCTTTGATCACACTATCAAAGCGTTTATTCCAACTCCAAGAGGCTTGCACCAGTCCATCAATGGATCGCTGGAGCTTGCACACTTTGTTAGCTCCCTTTGGATCGACAAAACCTTCTGGTTGCATCATATACAACTCTTCTTCCAGAAATCCATTCAGGAATGCAGTTTTGACATCCATCTGCCAAATTTCATAATCATAAAATGCGGCAATTGCTAACATGATTCGGACAGACTTAAGCATCGCTACGGGTGAGAAGGTCTCATCATAGTCAATCCCTTGAACTTGCCGAAAACCTTTTGCGACAAGTCGAGCTTTGTAGACAGTAATATTACCGTCAGCGTCAGTCTTCTTCTTGAAGATCCATTTATTCTCAATTGCTTGCCGATCATCGGGCAAGTCAACCAAAGTCCATACTTTGTTCTCATACATGGATCCCATCTTAGATTTCATGGCCTCAAGCCATTTTGCGGAATCTGGGCTCACCATCGCTTCTTCATAGTTCGTAGGTTCATCATGATCTAGTAGCATGACTTCCAGAACGGGATTACCGTACCACTCTGGCGCGGATCTTACTCTGGTTGATCTACGAGGTTCAGTAGTATCTTGTTCTGAAGTTTCATGATCATCATCATTAGCTTCCTCACTAACTGGTGTAGGTGTCACAGAAACAGTTTTCTGTGATGTACTACTTTCCAATAAGGGAGCATGTACAGTTACCTCGTCAAATTCTACTTTCCTCCCACTCAGTTCTTTCGAGAGAAACTCCTTCTCCAGAAAGTTTCCGAATTTAGCAACAAAAGTCTTGCCTTCGGATCTGTGATAGAAGGTGTATCCAATAGTCTCCTTTGGATATCCTATCAAGACACATTTCTCCGATTTGAGTTCGAGCTTATTAGGTTGAAGCTTTTTCACATAAGCATCGCAGCCCCAAACTTTCAGAAACGACAACTTTGGTTTCTTTCCAAACCACAGTTCATAAGGCATCGTCTCAACAGATTTTGATGGTGCCCTATTTAACGTGAATGCGGCCGTCTCTAGAGCGTATCCCCAAAACGATAGCGGTAAATTAGTAAGAGACATCATAGATTGCACCATATCTAGTAAAGTACGATTACGACGTTCGGACACACCATTACGCTGTGGTGTTCCGGGTGGCGTGAGTTGCGAAACTATTCCACAATTTTTCAAATGTACACCAAACTCATAACTCAAATATTCTCCTCCATGATCAGATCATAGAAACTTTATTTTCTTGTTACGATGATTTTCAACTTCACTCTGAAATTCCTTGAACTTTTCAAACGTTTCAGACTTATGTTTCATTAAGTAGATATACCCATATCTGCTTAAGTCATCTGTGAAGGTGAGAAAATAACGATATCCGCCACGAGCCTCAGTATTCATCGGACCACATACATCTGTATGTATGATTTCCAACAAATCTGTTGCTCTCTCCATAGTACCGGAGAATGGTGTTTTTGTCATCTTGCCCATGAGGCACGGTTCGCAAGTACCAAGTGATTCATAATAAAGTGGTTCCAAAAGTCCATCAGTATGGAGTTTCTTCATGCGCTTTACACCGATATGACCTAAACGGCAGTGCCACAAATATGTTGCACTATCATTATCAACTCTGCATCTTTTGGTTTCAACATTATGAATATGTGTGTTACTACTATCGAGATTCAATAAGAATAGACCACTCTTCAAGGGTGCATGACCATAAAAGATATTACTCATATAAATAGAACAACCATTATTCTCTGATTTAAATGAATAACCGTCTCGCATCAAACAAGATCCAGATATAATGTTCATGCTTAACGCTGGCACCAAATAACAATTATTTAGGTCTAATATTAATCCCGAAGGTAGATGTAGAGGTAGCGTGCCGACTGTGATCACATCGACTTTGGAACCGTTTCCCACGCGCATCGTCACCTCGTCCTTAGCCAATCTTCGCTTAATCCGTAGTCCCTGTTTTGAGTTGCAAATATTAGCAACAGAACCAGTATCAAATACCCAGGTGCTACTGCGAGCATTAGTAAGGTACACATCAATAACATGTATATCACATATACGTTTGTTCACCTTGCCATCCTTCTTATCCGCCAAATACTTGGGGCAGTTCCGCTTCCAGTGACCAGTCTGCTTGCAGTAGAAGCACTCAGTTTCAGGCTTAGGTCCAGGTTTGGGTTTCTTCTCTTGAGTAGCAACTTGCTTGCTGTTCTTTTTGAAGTTTCCCTTCTTCTTCCCTTTGCCCTTTTTCTTGAAACTAGTGGTCTTGTTGACCATCAACACTTGATGCTCCTTCTTGATTTCTACCTCCGCAGCTTTCAGCATCGCGAAGAGCTCGGGAATAGTCTTATTCATCCCTTGCATATTATAGTTCATCACGAAGCTCTTGTAGCTTGGTGGCAGTGATTGGAGAATTCTGTCAATAACGCAATCATCTGGAAGATTAACTCCCAATTGAATCAAGTGATTATTATACCCATACATTTTGAGTATATGCTCACTAACAGAACTGTTCTCCTCCATCTTACAGCTATAGAACTTATTGGAGACTTCATATCTCTCAATCCGGGCATTTGCTTGAAATATTAACTTCAACTCCTGGAACATCTCATATGCTCCATGACGTTCAAAACGTCATTGAAGTCCCGATTCTAAGCCGTAAAGCATGGCACACTGAACTATTGAGTAGTCATCAGCTTTGCTCTGCCAGACGTTCATAACATCCGGCGTTGCTCCAGCAGCAGGCCTGGCACCCAGCGGTGCTTCCAGGACGTAATTCTTCTGTGCAGCAATGAGGATAATCCTCAAGTTACGGACCCAGTCCGTGTAATTGCTACCATCATCTTTCAACTTTGCTTTCTCAAGGAACGCATTAAAATTCAACGGAACAACAGCACGAGCCATCTATCTACAATCAAGCATAAACAAGCAAGATACTTATCAGGTACTAAGTTTCATGATAAATTTAAGTTCAATTAATTTACTTAAAGAATTCCCACTTAGATAGACATCCCTCTAATCCTCTAAGTGATTACGTGATCCAAATCAACTAAACCATGTCCGATCATCACGTGAGATGGAGTAGTTTCATTGGTGAACATCACTATGTTGATCATATCTACTATATGATTCATGCTTGACCTTTTGGTCTCCGTGTTCCGAGGCCATATCTGTATATGCTTGGCTCGTCAAGTATAACCTGAGTATTCCGCATGTGCAACTGTTTTGCACCCGTTGTATTTGAACGTAGAGCCTATCACACCCGATCATCACGTGGTGTCTCAGCACAAAGAACTTTCGCGACGGTGCATACTCAGGGAGAACACTTCTTGATAATTAGTGAGAGATCATCTTATAATGCTACCGTCAATCAAAGCAAGATAAGATGCATAAAAGATAAACATCACATGCAATCAATATAAGTGATATGATATGGCCATCATCATCTTGTGCTTGTGATCTTCATCTCCGAAGCACCGTCGTGATCACCATCGTCACCGGCGTCACACCTTGATCTCCATCGTAGCATCGTTGTCGTCTCGCCAAGCTTGTGCTTCCACGACTATCGCTACCGCTTAGTGATAAAGTAAAGCATTACATCGCGATTGCATTGCATACAATAAAGCGACAACCATATGGCTCCTGACAGTTGCCGATAACTCGGTTACAAAACATGATCATCTCATACAATAAAATTCAGCATCATGTCTTGACCATATCACATCACAACATGCCTTGCAAAAACAAGTTAGACGTCCTCTACTTTGTTGTTGCAAGTTTTACGTGGCTGCTACGGGCTTAAGCAAGAACTAATCTTACCTACGCATCAAAACCACAATGATAGTTTGTCAAGTTGGTGCTGTTTTAACCTTCGCAAGGACCGGGCGTAGCCACACTTGGTTCAACTAAAGTTGGAGAAACTGACACCCGCAAGCCACCTCTGTGCAAAGCACGTCGGGAGAACCGGTCTCGCGTAAGCGTACGCGTAATGTTGGTCTGGGCCGCTTCGTCCAACAATACCGCCGAACCAAAGTATGACATGCTGGTAAGCAGTATGACTTATATCGCCCACAACTCACTTGTGTTCTACTCGTGCATATAACATCAACATATAAAACCTAGGGTCGGATGCCACTGTTGGGGAACGTAGTAATTTCAAAAAAATTCCTACGCACACGCAAGATCATGATGATGCATAGCAATGAGGGGAGAGTGTGATCTACATACCTTGTAGATCGATAACGGAAGCGTTTGGTTGATGTAGTCGTACGTCTCCACGGCCCGACCGATCAAGCACCGAAACTACGGCACCTCCGAGTTCTAGCACACGTTCAGCTCGATGACGATCCCCGGACTCCGATCTAGCAAAGTGCCGGGGAAGAGTTCCGTCAGCACGACGGCGTGGTGACGATCTTGATGTACTACTGTTGCAGGGCTTCGCCTAAGCACCGCTACAATATTATCGAGGACTATGGTGGAAGGGGGCGCCGCACACGGCTAAGAATATAATCACGTGGATCAACTTGTGTGTCTCTGGGGTGCCCCTGCCTCCGTATATAAAGGACTAAAGGGGGGGTGCGGCCGGCCTAGGAGAGGCGCACCAGGAGAGTCCTACTCCATCTGGGAGTAGGATTCCCCCCCAATCCTAGTTGGAATAGGATTCGCGGAGGGGTGAAAAGAGAGAGGGGGGACGGCCCCCTCTCCTTGTCCTATTCGGACCAAGGGAGGGGAGGGGCGCGCGGCCCATCTTGGCCTGCCCCTTCTCTTTTCCACTAAGGCCCACTATGGCCCATATAGCTCCCGGGGGGTTCCGGTAACCTCCCGGTACTCCGGTAAAATCCCGATTTCACCCGGAACACTTCCGATATCCAAACATAGGCTTCCAATATATAAATCTTTATGTCTCGACCATTTCGAGACTCCTCGTCATGTCCGTGATCACATCCGGGACTCTGAACAACCTTCGGTACGTCAAAATGCATAAACTCATAATATAACTGTCATCGTAACCTTAAGCGTGCGGACCCTACGGGTTCGAGAACAATGTAGACATGACCGAGACATGTCTCCGGTCAATAACCAATAGCGGAACCTGGATGCTTATATTGGCTCCTACATATTCTACGAAGATCTTTATCGGTCAGACCGCATAACAACATACGTTGTTCCCTTTGTCATCGGTATGTTACTTACCCGAGATTCGATCGTCGGTATCTCAATACCTAGTTCAATCTCGTTACCGGCAAGTCTCTTTACTCGTTCTGTAATACATCATCCCGCAACTAACTCATTAGTTGCAATGCTTGCAAGGCTTAAGTGATGTGCATTACCGAGAGGGCCCAGAGATACCTCTCCGACAATCGGAGTGACAAATCCTAATCTCGAAATACGCCAACCCAACATGTACCTTTGGAGACACCTGTAGAGCTCCTTTATAATCACCCAGTTACGTTGTGACGTTTGGTAGCACACAAAGTGTTCCTCTGGCAAACGGGAGTTGCATAATCTCATAGTCATAGGAACATGTATAAGTCATGAAGAAAGCAATAGCAACATACTAAACGATCGGGTGCTAAGCTAATGGAATGGGTCATGTCAATCAGATCATTCACTTAATGATGTGATCCCGTTAATCAAATAACAACTCATTGTTCATGGTTAGGAAACATAACCATCTTTGATTAACGAGCTAGTCAAGTAGAGGCACACTAGTGACACTTTGTTTGTCTATGTATTCACACATGTATTATGTTTCCGGTTAATACAATTCTAGACTGAATAATAAACATTTATCATGATATAAGGAAATAAATAATAACTTTATTATTGCCTCTAGGGCATATTTCCTTCAATTCTAGCATGAATTGTGGGTTTATGATCAAGTCTATCTATGAATAATATTTGAATCTTCTCTGAATTCTTTTATGTATGATTGGTTATCTTTGCAAGTCTCTTCGAATTATCCGTTTGGTTTGGCCAACTAGATTGGTAGTTCTTGCCATGGGAGAAGTGCTTAGCTTTGGGTTCGATCTTGCGGTGTCCTTTCCCAGTGATAGAAGGGGCAGCAAGGCACATATTGTATCATTGCCATCGAGGATAACAAGGTGGGGTTTATTTCATATTGCATGAATTTATCTCTCTACATCATGTCATCTTGCTTAAAGCGTTACTCTGTTTTTAACTTAATACTCTAGATGCATGCTGGATAGCGGTCGATGAGTGGAGTAATAGTAGTAGATGCAGAATCGTTTCGGTCTACTTGTCACGGACGTGATGCCTATATACATGATCATGCCTAGATATTGTCATAACTATGCTCAATTCTGTCAATTGCTCAACAGTAATTTGTTCACCCACCGTAGAATACTTATGCTCTTGAGAGAAGCCACTAGTGAAACCTATGGCCTCCGGGTCTATTCTCATCATATCAATCTCCATCACTTTAATCTTGCTTTGCTTTTTTACTTTGCCTTTTACTTTTTACTTTGCATCTCTATACCAAAAATACCAAAAATATTATATCTATCAGATCTCACTCCCATAAGTGACCGTGAAGGGATTGACAACCCCTAATCGCGTTGGTTGCGAGTAGCTATCGTTTTGTGCAGGTACGAGGGACTTGAGCATGGCCTCCTACTGGATTGATACCTTGGTTCTCAAAAACTAAGGGAAATACTTACGCTACTCTGCTGCATCATCCTTTCCTCTTCAGGGAAATCCAACGCAAGCTCAAGAGGTAGCAAGTACTAAGTACCACATTGGATATAGGCATGTCCCCAAAGGTAAAGATGTGCAATAAATTCAAGGATTTCCTCCCCTTAGATGTCTTGCTCCACCTGAATCTAGCATGGGATGCTGGGAGAAGATAGGGAACAGAAAATCAGAGCAAAATAAGAGCTCAAAGGAGATAAACAGAGCTAATGCAAATGAGCAAATATGAACATGTCTTTCCCCTCTTGAAGACATGTGACTTCTCTCCTCTTGAACTCCAAGCATCTGGGGTCCTTGATGATTACTCTTTCTTCCCTTGAGTATTCTCTCCCCCTATAGATATGATTAAGCTTTGATGTGATCTCTCTTTCCCCATTTGACATCAATTTCCAAGAAGGGTTCTTCTGGATTTTGTCATGATAGGTTTGGTCCTTGAGTCACAGAACAAAGCAGCAAGTTGAATGGGATGCTGGTCGAGGACAAGATTCATTGAGTGGAGCTGGATCAAAAAGAATGCAGAGGCAAGTGGCAAGATGTCTTTCCTGTAGTGTAATCGGTGACACTGAGTTGTATGGTTCGGTTATACCGAGAGGATTCGGTTAGACCGAAAGCATCAGACCGGTGAGATCGAGTTCATCGCAGAGAAAACACTTGTCACCTTAGCTCACTAGACAAGTAAGATCTCACACGGGTTTCCAAGGAATTAACTGAAAGATTTGCAATGAATTTGATGCTAGGAATGCAGAACAGAAAATAAAAAAAGAAACTAAAAAGAAGTCTAGGTGAAGTTGGAAACAAATATGCATGAGATAAATGCAAGAGCACAAAAAGAACTCAAGAGAACTTCATCTAGAATTGGTCGGTGACAAAGTCACCTATGTTAGAGTATATTGACTTAGGAGTCAAGTGAGATCACTTGATCATAGGTCATACTCATCGTTTAAGCTCAAAACAGGGTTACCATTTTTTGTTTAAGCTTTTTGATGTATTCACATCTTGTCGAGTTGCTTTGACTCGTGACTTGGAGTAAATCTTCTCTAAGATGGAATAACATACCCTGGGTAGTGGCGTTGATCATGATCATGTAGTTGAACTTGTGTGGGTTGCTCAAGGTTGATGTAGCTCATCAAGAGTTGGGAGCACCACTTGGAGTTTGAGTTCATCTACCTACATGGGTTAGGTCTTGCAAGGAAGAGCACTTGTGTATCCAAAATGACAATCATGAAACTCAACATAAAATTTGTCAAAGGATACGTTTGAATGGTTGAGTGCTTCCTTGTCTTCCTCCACCATTGTGTAGAGACTTGATGATATAGAAATTACTCAAGATGTGAGTGAGTTGCAATCTCATAGATTTAGATTCATCAAAGTACCTACACGGGTTAGATAACATGCAAGGTGCAAATATATCCAAGACATAAGATAGTCAACATAAGAGAAATATCAAGGATTAGTCATAGGCTCATGCCTTGCATGTATCAAATGGAGTTCCTACTCCAAGTTTTAAGCATCAATGATGTTCAATTCACCTCTTAACCTGCAAAACACTTTCTCATCAAGTGGTTTCGTGAATATATCAGCTAACTGCTTTTTAGTGTGAACATGCTTAATATTAATGTCCCCTTTGGCAACATGATCTCGAATAAAATGATGACGAACTTCAATATGCTTAGTTCAAGAATGTTGCACGGGATTGTGAGCAATCTTAATAGCACTTCCATTTTCACAAAGTAATGGGACATGTTTCACATATATCCCATAATCTTTAAGAGTTTGGGTCATCCAAAGTAATTGAGCACAACATGATCCAGTGGCAATGTATTCCGCTTCAGCGGTGGATAAGGACACTGAGTTTTGTTTCTTGGAAGACCAAGACACAAGAGATCTACCAAGAAATTGACAAGTACCCGAAGTGGACTTTCTATCAACCTTGTCACCGGCATAGTCCGAGTTGGAGTAGCCAACAAGATCAAAGGAGGCCCTCTTTGGATACCAAATGCCAGAATTTGGTGTATGGATTAAGTATCTCACTATCCTTTTCACGGCCTTAAGATGACATTCTTTAGGAGCAGCTTGATATCATGCACACATGCACACACTTAGCATAATATCGGGGCGTGAAGCACATAGATATAACAATGAACCAATCATAGAGCGATAAACCTTTTGATCAACCGGTTCACCATCTTTGGTTAAATCAAGATGTCCACTAGTAGGCATGGGTGTAGTCATACCTTTGCATTCTTGCATATTGAACTTCTTGAATAAGTCCTTGGTGTACTTCGTTTGAGAGACAAAGGTACCTTCCTTAGTTTGCTTGATTTGCAAACCAATAAAGAACTTGAGTTCACTCATCATTGACATCTCAAACTTCTCCGACATTAGCTTTCCAAACTTTTCACTAAAATGAGGGTTAGTTGATCCAAATATAATATCATCGACAGAAATTTGGCACACAAATAGTTCTCCATTAACCCTTTTAGTAAAAAGAGTAGAATCTATTTTTCCAATTTCAAAGCCTTTTTCAATAAGAAACTTGGTCAAGCATTTATACCATGCTCTAGGAGCTTGTTTAAGACCATAAAGAGCTTTGTGAAGTTTGTAAACATGATTAGGTTTCTTAGGATTGCCAAATCCAGGAGGTTGCTTAACATAAACTTCCTCCTCTATTTCACCATTTAGAAAAGCACTTTTAATGTCCATTTGGTACAAGGTGATATCATGATTATTAGCATAGGCAAGTAAGATGCGAATGGACTCAAGTCTAGCAACGGGGGCATATGTCTCACCATAGTCCATACCTTCGACTTGAGTGTAGCCTTGGGTGACGAGACGTGCTTTGTTGCGAACTACTTGTCCATCTTCATCTTGCTTGTTGCGAAACACCCATTTTGTACCAATGATGTTGTGGTTGTTGTCGGGCTTCTCAACTAATGTCCAAACTTGATTTCTCTCAAAGTTGTGTAGCTCTTCATGCATGGCATTTATCCAATCTAGATCTTCCAAAGCTTCTTCAACCTTCATAGGTTCAATGCTAGAGATGAATGAATAGTGTTCACAAAAGTTAGCTAAACGAGTTTTTGAGCGAGTAATTCTCCCGGTTTGGATATCATTGTAGATTTGCTCGATGGGATGGTCTTTAGCAATTCTTGCTCAAACTCATGAAAGCTTTTGCTTGGATCTTGGTTGAACATCTTCTTCATCTTGTTCTTCTTCTTGGACTTCTTCGTTGTTGACGTTGTCGTTCTCTTGTTGTGGTGGAGAAGAAGGTTGTTGGCGTTCATCTTGGTGCACTTCCTCGTTTTCTTCATCTTGGTGTGTCCCACTTGTGGATGCTTCCGTATCAACTCTTGGTTCACCTTGTCATGGGGTAGAAGCTTCCAATTGGACGGATGAGGTACTCTCCTTCACCTCCGTTGGACGAATCTTGCCAATAGACAAGTCTTGGATTGCTTCTGAAGGGTCTTTGTCTCCTACATCAATTGGCAATTGCTCTACTTGCGAGATGTTAGATTCATCAAACTTCACATCTACCGTCTCTTCAACCTTTCGGGTGAAATTATTGTAGACACGGTATGGGTGAGAGTTTGAGCCATAAACAAGTAGGAAACCTTCATGAGACTTAGGAGCAAATTTAGAAAGACGATGCTTATCAAGAATGTATCACTTTGAGCCAAATACTTCAAATTATCCAACTTGTGGTTTGTTACTGGTGAGGAGCTCATATGTCGTCTTGCCAAGTAGCTTGTGAAGATACAAGCGATTTGTTGCATGACAAGCTGTCTGAACCGCTTCTGCCCAAAAGTGCTTTGGCATCTTGTACTCATCAAGCATCATTCTCTCCATTTCGATGAGTGTTCGGTTCTTCCTCTCAACAAATCCATTCTGTTGAGGTGCGTACGTAGCCGAGAACTCATGTGAAATCCCTTCTTCGTCAAGAAAGGTGTCCACATTTGTGTTCTTGAACTTCGGTCCGTTGTCGCTGCGAACCTTCTTGATTTTCACTTCAAATTGATTTTGGGCCTTCCTAGCGAAGTTTTTGAAGATCTTTTGGACCTGCGATTTATCATTGAGAAAGAACACCCACGTAAATCTTGAAAAATAATCAACTATAACTAGACCAAAAGAATTTCCACCGAGACTTTTGTAAGCATTAGTACCAAAAAGATCCATGTGAAGTAGCTCGAGTGGCCTCCTTGTGGTCATGATGTTCTTCACGGGATGCCTTCCTTCAACCTGTTTACCTGCTTGACAAGCACTGCAAAGGCTATCCTTATTGAATATGACATCATTAATGCCAAGGATATGATTTCCTTTAATAAGCTTGTCAAGGTTTCGCATACCAACATGACCTAATCGTCTATGCCATAACCAACCTTTAGAAGATTTAGCAATTAAGAAAGTTCTAGGTTGAGCCTTTTTAGTGAAATCAACAATGTAAAGATCACCTCTACGTATACTGGTAAAGGCCATTTTACTCTTTGAAACACTTGGCAATCTACTTCAGTAAATAGGACATTGAAACCGAAATCAGCAAGTCTAGATACTGAAAGTAAGTTGTACCCAAGAGATTCAATGAGCATGACATTTTGTATGGAGCTATCATGTGAGATGGCCACCTTACCTAGGCCAACCACCTTACCCTTTGAGTTATCACCAAAGGTGACATACTTTCGAGGGCCGTCATTTTCAGCAAGCTCACGGAACATATCTTTATCTCCGGTCATATGATCAGTACATCCACTATCAAGAACCCATTCCTTTCCTCCAGCCATGTATCCGCGAAGATTTGCCATAAGACCAAAGTGTCTCATTGCATCATTAAGATCATAGTCACTGTCATCATCATCCTCATCATAGTATCCATGTTCAACATCATCTTGTGATTGATCAATTCCTAGAGAGGGTAATTCATTAGATAAATGATCATTTCTATGGTTATCTTTATGAATTCTAATAGCTTTGGAAATGATATTGCTAATGATTCCAACATCTCCTTTGGCACTCGTAAGATTAGTAAGCTCAAATAAGCAGTCACCAAATTTGGGATCATTGGAACTCATCTTAATCAAGGCAATAGACTTATGGAGAATTTCATCTAATTTTTCAAGGAATAACTTGGAAAGCGTTCCTCAAGAAATCTCCATATAGTGTAGGCACAATCAAGAGTAGGCAAACATTCAATCAAGTTTCTAGGCAAGCCTCTAGTGATAAGATTAACAGTTCTAAGGTTGCGGATCATGTCAATAGACTCATCAAGGGTAGGATGCAAAGGATCAACATGAGGTGCACAAGGGCTAGTAATGTACTTGTTCAAATGATATTCATTGAAAATCTCAAGCATTTCATTTTTCCACTCATGAAAATATTCTCCATCAAGAATAGGCACTCTACGTCTAAGACTCCCCAAAGTAGACTCATCCATCTTCCTCCAATGGTGTTTAAACCAAAGCAATGGAGACCAAAGCTCTGATACCAATTGAAAGGATCGAGAAGAGGTGTCTAGAGGGGGGTGATTAGACACTAAGTGCTAAAAGTTACAGTTTTTAATTTCTTTAGGTTGAAGGAGAGTTTTGGCACAAGTTTAGCAAACACAATACATATCAAGCAAGCATGCAAAGAGTATATGAGCAGCGGAAAGTAAAGCATGCAACTTGCAAGAATGTAAAGGGATGGGATTGGAGTGTGCAAACGCAATTTGGAGACACGGAGATTTTTGAGATGTGGTTCCGATAGGTGGTGCTATCGTACATCCACGTTGATGGAGACTTCAACCCACGAAGGGTAACGGCTGCGCGAGTCCACGGAGGGCTCCACCCACGAAGGGTCCACGAAGAAGCAACCTTGTCTATCCCACCATGGCCGTCGCCCACGAAGGACTTGCCTCACTAGCGGTAGATCTTCACGAAGTAGGCGATCTCCTTGCCCTTACAAACTCCTTGGTTCAACTCCACAATCTTGTCGGAGGCTCCCAAGTGACACCTAGCCAATCTAGGAGACACCACTCTCCAAGAAGTAACAAATGGTGTGTTGATGATGAACTCCTTGCTCTTGTGCTTCAAATGATAGTCTCCCCAACACTCAACTCTCTCTCACAGGATATGGATTTGGTGGAAAGAAGATTTGAGTGGAAAGCAACTTGGGGAAGGCTAGAGATCAAGATTCATATGGTAAGAATGGAATATCTTGGCCTCAACACAAGTGTAGGTAGTTCTCTCTCAGAAAAAGTAGGTTGGAAGTGTAGGTTTGTTCTGATGGCTCTCTCCACGAATGAAGAGGTGGTGGAGGGGTATATATAGCCTCCACACAAAATCTAACCGTTACACACAACTTGCCAATCTCGGTGGGACCGAATTGTTAAACTCGGTCGGACCGATTCAGCAAAGCTAGTGACCGTTAGGGTTTTCGGTGGGACCGACTGGATCAACTCGGTGGGACCGATGTGCTAGGGTTAGGGTAAATCCAAAACTCGGTTTGACCGATTACTCAAACTCGGTGGGACCGATTTGGGTAATAAGCGAAATAGAGAGTTGGCCAAGCAAACTCGGTGGGGCCGATTGCATATCTCGGTGGGACCGAAAATATTGCAATGGGTAACAGAGAGTTTGCAAGCCCATCTCGGTGAGACCGAGATCCCATCGGTGAGACCGAACTGATTAGGGTTTCTGGCAGTGGCTATGTCAACTGAACTCGGTGGCTCCGGATAGAAAGAATCGGTGGGGCCGAGTTGGATATTTGGTGTGGGACATATTTGGAAGTGAGAAAGTGGTTGAGGGCTTTGGAGCATACCACTAAGCACTTTGAGCAAGCAAGCCATTAAGCGACACCTCATCCCTTCTTAATAGTATTGGCTTTTCCTATAGACTCAATGTGATCTTGGATCACTAAAATAGAAAATGTAGATTCTTGAGCTTGGAGCTTGAGCCAATCCTTTGTCCTTAGCATTTTGAAGGGGTTCCACATCCTCTAGTCCATGCCACTTCATTTTTGAACTTATCTGAAACATACTAGGTAAAAGTGTTAGTCCAACAAGAGATATGTTGACATTAATTACCAAAACCACCTAGGGAGCACTTGTGCTTTCACTACTGCAGCATGTAACAGTTGAATCGTTGTTGTCCTAATGATGTAAAAGAGAGCAGGAGCGAGAGAGTGGGATTGTATCAGAAGGAACAAGGGGGTTATGCTTGCCTTGCACTTCTGAAGATATTATAGCTCTTCATCGATCTCATCGAACTCATCGTTGGAAGCACGTCTATCGAGAGGGGACAAATACCGGCAACAGAGAAGGAAAACACAATCAATGCAATGCAAAATATGATGCATGATGATGACATGTCAATATGCTGTGTTTTGAGCTAATGCAACTAAAACCAGAAGGGATTGGGTCATTTTGAACCAAAGGTTCAATCCCAAACTCAAATTATGAATTTAAATAGTGCCTTATCATGTTTGAACTAAACAGCAAGGTTAACTTACTTAGACATGCATGAAACCAGTACAGATGGATAGATTGGATTTTTCTAATCATTTTTCATATATAACTTATTTCATTCCGAGCTATGGTTGAATTTCTATGGATTTTAGAAGTTTTGGACATTTTCTGGAATTTCCTGAAAAAGATTAAATCCAGAAAATGATTAACTGTGTCAGCATTGCGTCAGGGTGACGTCAGGAGGTCAACAGGGCCATCTAGGTCAAACCTGACCAGTGGGGCCCACTGGTCAGTGAATAATGCTGGTTAGTTTCGCTGACAGGTGGGGCCGGGTCACCAGACACGTCAGCAAGTCAATACTGACGTGTGGGGTATGTCAACGTGTGACATGGCCATGTCAAACTAACCTGTGGGGCCTGTGGGGGTTAGTTTAATCCAAATGCAAACAAAATCGGGATAAGTTAGGGCGCGGGGCCCAGCTGTCAGTGGGTGTGGGTTCAATTAGTGGTGCCATTAGCTGCTAATGACACTGCCACGTCGGCACGGCCGGAGTTAAGCCGTCGGCAACCTTCCCGCGCGGCGGAGGGTATCAGGATTCCACTATAGGGTCCGGTTTGGCATGCGGGGAGTATCTACGGGGAGCTGGAGGAGTGGCGCATCCAGTGGTGGAGGCGGATAGAGCTGGGGCGACGAGCTTTGCGGCGGTCGGAGCTCGGGAGTGCGCGGGGATGGCATTGCGGTGGGTAAACGAGCGAGGCGAAGAGCTAGCGGGGTGCTACGTGTGGCGGGGAGCAGGTTGGGCACGCCAGGGTGACCGTTTGGTCACCGGAGTTGCGTCGTCGACGAGCTCAGGCGGCAGCGGCTACGGTGGGCAGTGGGGCGGCGTCTACGGCCTGAAATCAAAGGGGAGGAAGGAGGGGAAAGACGCAGGTACTCATGGTGAGGACGAGGAGCAGGTCAGTTGGCTCACGGGAGGCTTGGAGCAGATGGCACGGCCGTGGCGATCTCGGCTTCCCGAGGTTAAAGACGACGACGGGGAGAGCGTTCGGGGGCACCGGCATTGCGTGAGTCGTCGAGGAGGCGGAGCTCATGGGCACGTCAGAGAAGTGAGGGGGTGGCTCTCGACACGGTGGCAGCGAACGGCTACGACGAACTCGCTCGATGGAGCTCAATAGAGAGGGATAGAGGAGGGGATGAGGACGAGGAAGTGAGCGAGAGGGACCAGGGGGTGCGTGGCGACGTCCTCGGCGTCGAGGCAGCTGCGGGAAGCAGGAGGTGGCCAGGCGCATGGGCGCGCACGGTGGGTACACGGCCTCGTGCCCACTGGAACGAGGAAGAAGACACCCCTGTCCCTGGGCTGGGCCAGGAACAGTGCTGGGCCGCCTGGGCTGGACAGGTGGGCTGCGTAGGTGAGTCCAGGTAAGTCTCTCTCTCTCTTTTATTTTCCGTTTTGTATTTATTTTTGTAACTTTGTGGCTTTTCTAAAAATACTAAAACTAACTCAAAAATCATGAAACTGCTCATGCCCACTGTTTGGAATATTTCCAATAGTAAACATTTTAGTTTATGATTATTTGGACATTTAAATATTTTATAGTATTTAAATGCCCAAATGCAAATAGAGTATGATTTAATCTAGTGACCTTATGCTGTCCTAGAAAATTGTGCACCATTTTTGTTAGAGCTTCTAGACCAAGGCAAAGATGATGAACATTTTAGAAGGGCATTTCAGGTTCATTGAAAAGGATTTTAGTAAACCCTAGTTGGATTAAGGGGGTGCTGGGGGTTTCTGTCATCCCCATTTCAACTTCATTTGAATTTCAAACATGATGACATGAGAAACAAGCAAAGGCAACAGGGGCTGAGATAGGGCTATGACAACTCACCGCCCACTAAACAAGAATCTCGTCCCGAGATTCAAGCGTAGGGTAAGATGAAGGGGAACACAAACTAACATAATCTTCATGATCCAGGTTGCACTTCATAAAGGCGTTGATTCAATCACCATCTTTGTCTCGTCGTCTTGCTCTGAGAACTCCAGCCAACATGACAACGAGAGGAAAAGGAAACTCTAGAAGGATCGATCTTCTCGAAGATTGAACAACTCAAAATTAACTCACGGGATGAGACATAACATCTCTCGAACTGAGACGCGAAGCACACATCTAGAGGGATGGAGTGGAACAAATGATGAGGGTTCACTATGTAGACAACAATTCCACACCTAAGAGGGTGGTGAACGGTTGTCAACGTAGCGAGGATTCGAGTTGCCATGATACCATAACAAGATGCCTTAGAGAAGGATGACCCGTAGAATTATCCCTTAAATGGCAAAAAGAATTACTTTTGATTCAGAGATCAATAAAATTCTCTATACCAGCCTAGGGCAAATCTCGAGGAATCGTTTGAAGGAGTTCGAAAGAATGACATACTCTGACTAGAATGGATGATGTGGACTACCTTGTTGAAGACAACGCAATGGATGATTTTTGCTTATCATCGGAAATGGATGGGACCCATGGTAGGACCACTTTGGAAGATGATCCTGAACAAGAATTACTAAGAAGGCAGCCCATAGTGAAATGGCACAAAGATGGGTGCAAGCTGGGAACAGAATGTAAATGCTGGGAATGTTCCAACCGTCATATCTGCCCAATTTTTAGATCTGGTAAGTAACAGGATTCTTCAGACTCAACATGTCTGCAAAAGAAAGTTCGCAACACAATTCGATGAGATGATGTTGCGAGATTCTCTGGGAATGAACTACGGAAGCAAGCTCCAAAACATGAGCTGGTTCTGCTACACAACTAGGAATGCGCTGTCCAAGACAAGCATGACCACGTAGTAGTCTTACAACAAAACACTACCGAGTTCTGGTTGGGAACCATCGTCGAGGATATCGGAGTCTTGTGCATGTTCTAGAATTAACATAGCAGACTCCTTTTCCTTGAGCAAATCAATCAGTGGCTTGGTGTGCTAGGGAATACATATGGAGTGGAGGTAATTAATCTACCAAACCATAGAATACTTTCGCACATGCATAACTGACTTGGGATGGTACCAGAGGAAACAAAAACAATCTTTCTCGAACTCACGGCGGCAACTTGCACCAAATGCACATGAATTCGAGGAAGTCACTTGTTCCATCCAAGCAGAAGCTTCATGAACGGACCATGAAGGCATTGCTTACAAAGTTTCCAACACTAGGTTGACATTCAACATGAATCATGGAGGAGACAAAATGCTGATGATGGGCTCAACGGCAACTCATCATAATTTTCCATATCACTGGAATTCCACCATTATGTGAACAATGTGATAGTATTGGTCAGACCAAAGGATGTAATGGTGTATGCTCGAGGAACAACCATGGGTAAGACATCATTATGAATATCATTGGTTCTAACTTGATTTGACGATAGCCCACACTCAAATCAAGGTTTGGACAAGATGATAGATTCAACAACTGATCACGAGGAACAATCGATGAAGATTTCATCTTTGTTCAACACACACACACACACACTCAAGGATACCCCTTAGTGATGAACTAAGTCGAACAAGCTTTCATCTTCTGACTCTCCAAGTTGTTGTTCAGCTTAACCAACTAGTTCAGGGTATCCAACCCAGATTCTTGGAGAAGGGGTGGTTACAAGAAACCAACTTGATAACGAGCTCAACATAGCAGTTAGGTGACAACCTGATAACACTTCCAAGAAGATATTCGGAAAATCACGAATCATCGATATGTTACTAAGCTCGAGAACAATCTTGCTTTTCAGGGCAAGACAATGTGACCAAGAGAGTGATGGAGTGACACAATCCTATCTCATTGATCCAGGAGTGCACCAGGGAAAATGGACTAGGTAGCACGATCAATCTTAGAATGATGGTTCAGTATCCAACGCGCTAAGAGTGAGAGTATTTTCCATTAACTACCAAGCAACGAGGTTGCTAGGAGTATTGATTTCACACATCACGATTCACTTATCGGTATTCCGTTTACAATAACACGGAGACCGAGGAATGAACGATGATGGCAAGAAGTATCACTGTACCAAGAGTTCATAGGAGGTGGTGCAATTCTCATGACATTCTTGACATAAAGGGGGTAATACTGCATGGTAGAATAGAGCAAAAGCTGGATTGGCATTTTGATCCATGGAATACAACTACATTGACCCAATCCTCGAAGTGGGCAAGGTACTGGAGTTTCTTTCTCCTAGTCATTCCAGAATAGAATGGCTTGACAGACCACAAGAATATGAGGTATCGATGAGCATGAATGCATGACATGCTCTTGACTATCAAATGATAGACGGAGATCAGGATACAACTAAAGAGAGGGACAACTCAAAGGAACATATATATTTCTGAGTTGTGGATGCATAGATTAGTATGTCGAGCAAAGCTCAACATTTCTTCCGGATAACCCATGCAGAAAGGTAGAGCTGGCAGATTCACAAACACAAATGGAGAACTCATTAGGAGCACTCTTGTTGTGATCTTTAGGTTCAAAAGAACTTCCGCCAAGGATGGTTCATGGTATTAGGAAGAATGATATACCATGGACCTTGAAAACTATCACAAGGTTACTAATATCCTGGAGGAACTAGCAAACACTATCAACATGAAGTAAGTAGGGTGAATCTCGGGTTCAAGAACCCAGGAATAGAATGCCTACTAACTAAGTGGCATCACGGGATACTTTCGAGAATGGCGGCCAGAATCATCGCACTGGGAACAAAAGCATTGCTAGATTACTGGGTGATTTTCCCGGATGCCTAGGGTCATAATACTAGCTCCATCTTATATGTCGAGGCAGTAGAGTACCACAATAGACCGTTTAGTGTGCTTAATCTGGCCCAAAAGGACATCAGGAACGGGAGGAAGGGATTTGCAAAAGCATCGGATTTCTCGAAACCTGGGATTACTCAGACAGCATAACGGTTGTAAATACTCAAAAGATTTGATACATCCTGCAAAATAGTGGCATGACCACTCATCATCACAATATCAAGGTTCTGAGGCCAGCTATGAACATACGGAGGTAGAAGAAACTGAACTGAGACTTGAATTCATCAATCCTATATGTCTATGGATTAGTAACACGTGATCCTGATAGAAAGATGAGAAGCCTAGTTCTTAATCCCATAGAAAAGAAGAGGTTGACTCAGATCAGAAGGGCATAAGGTAAAGGAGTAAAAAGAGCCTTACGTTCCCTTCCACAATCAATTCCCTTACATAACTAAAGCATTTCTAGACACGACTTCGACCAGTTTGGCTTGGTAATCCTACAGGCAGTCAGGCTCTGATACCAAAGCTGTCAGGACCCCGATCCTAATTCACATCGATCTAGCATGTAACACATCATATCACTTTGCGACCTCACGCACGGTATTCCCACGGGTGCCACCTTACCTCGCCTGGGACCGTTTGCGCCTTTTGGCTCACGTATATGATAGTGTCGCTAGCATCCATATGACAAAGAACCCGGGCCGACATGACTAGTCGTAAACCCAAAGTGGCACTAACTTGCAGGGACATGCATACATGACCCAGCAACGAACGTGTCGGTCATCAACGAGTGAACCCGGGCTATAGCAGTTGGGCTAATAGGACTCTGGTAACCCGGGCTGTAGCAGGCTAGCAATACTCTAGAAGTCACCGCGTGACATTTCAATAAAGGTACAGACACAATAACGAAGTGGGACACATGTCGACCAGTCTAGGTGTTCCGGAGCAGTAGTAACTGGGCTAGCAGGACTCCAGTAAACCAGGCTGTAGCAGACTACCATGGCTCGGTGGAAGCACTAGACTACATTTACCCATAAGAGAGGCTACCAAGGATAGACTACTATGTTGTCGGATCCCACACATACCAAGCATTTCAATCATACACACAATATGCTCGATATGTGTAAATACAACATGGCATCACAACAAAACTCTATGACTCAAAAGAGAGCAGGAGCGAGAGAGTGGGATTGTATCAGAATGAATAAGGGGTTATGCTTGCCCGGCACTTCTGAAGATATTATAGCTCTTCATCGGTGTCATCGAACTCATCGTCGGAAGCACGTCTATCGAGAGGGGACAAATACCGGCGACAGAGAAGGAAAACACAATCAATGCAATGCACAATATGATTCATGATCATGACATGTCAATATGCTGTGTTTTGAGCTAATGCAACTAAAACCAGAAGGGTTTGGGTCATTTTGAACCAGAGGTTCAATCCCAAACTCAAATTATGAATTTAAATAGTGCATTATCATGTTTGAACTAAACATCAAGGTTAAGTTGCTTAAACATGCATGAAACCAGTACAGATGGATAGATTGGATTTTTCTAATCATTTTTCATATATAACTTATTTTATTCATAGCTATGGTTGAATTTCTATGAATTTTAGAAGTTTTGGACATTTTCTAGAATTTCCTAAAAAAGAGTAAATCCAGAAAATGATTAACTGCGTCAGCATTGCGTCAGGGTGACGTCAGGAGGTCAACAGGGTCGTCCAGGAAAAACCTGACTAGTGGGGCCCACTGGTCAGTGACACAGTGCTGGTTATTGTCGCTGACAGGTGGGGTCGGGTCAACAGACACGTCAGCAAGTCAATACTGACGTGTGGGGTAGGTCAACGTGTGATGTGGCTAGGTCAAACTGACCTATGGGGCCCGTGGGGGTTAGTTTAATGTAAACGCAAACAAAACCCGGGTTAGTTAGGGCGTGGGGCCCAGCTGTGAGTGGGTGTGGGTTCAATTAGTGGCGCCATTAGCTGCTAATGACGCTGCCACGTCGGTACGGCTAGAGTTAAGCCACCGGTGACCTTCCCGCGCGGCGGAGGGCATCAGGATTCTTCTACAGGGTCCGGTTTGGCGCGCGGGGAGCATCTACGAGGAGCTGGAGGAGTGGCGCATCCAGTGGTGGAGGCGGATGGAGCTGGGGTGGCCTGCAGAGGCACCGGCGACGAGCTCTGTGGCGGCCGGAGCTCGGGAGCGTGCGGGGATGGCGTTACGGTGGGTAAACGAGCGAGGCAAAGAGCTAGCAGGGCGCTACGCGTTGCGGGGAGCAGGTTGGGCACGCCAGGGTGACCGTTTGGTCACCGGAGTTGCGTCATCGACGAGCTCAGGCGGCAGCGGGTATGGTCGGTAGTGGGGTGGCGTCTATGGCTCGAAATCAAAGGGGAGCAAGGAGGGGAAAGACGCAGGTGCTCACGGTGAGGACGAGGAGCAGGCCATTGGGCTCGGGGGAGGCTCAGAGCAGATGACATAGCCGTGGCAATCTCGGCTTCCCGAGGTTAAAGACGGCGACGGGTAGAGCGTTCGGGGGCGTCCGGCGTTGCGTGAGTCGTCGAGGAGGCGTAGATGGCGGAGGCGGAGCTCGTGGGCACATCAGAGGGGTGAGGGGGTGCCTCTGGGCACAGTGGCAGCGAACGGTGGCGACGAACTCGCTCGGTGGAGCTCACCAGAGAGGGATAGAGGAGGGGATGGGGACAAGGGAGTGAGCGAGAGGGACCAGGGGGTGCATGGCGACGTCTTGGGTGTCAAGGCAGCTGCGGGAAGTAGGAGGTAGCTAGGAGCGTGGGCGCGCACCGCGGGCACACGCCCTCATGCCCATTGGCACGAGGAAGAAGACGCCCCTGTCCCTGGGTTGGGCCAGGAACAGTGCTGAGCCGCTTGTGCTGGACAGGTGGGTTGCGCAGGTGAGGCCAGGTAAGTCTCTCTCTCTCTCTCTTATTTTCTGTTTTCTATTTCTTTCTGTAACTTTGTGGCTTTTATAAAAATACTAAAACTAACTCAAAAATCATGAAACTACTCATGCCCACTGTTTGGAATATTTCCAACAGTAAACATTTTAGTTTATCATTATTTGGACATTTATTTTATAATATTTAAATGACCAAATGCAAATAGAGTATGATATAATCCAGTGACCTTATGCTATCCTAGAAAATTGTGCACCATTTTTGTCAGAGGTTCTAGACCAAGGCAAAGATGATGAACATTTTAGAAGGGCATTTCAGGTTCATTGAAAAGGATTTTAGTAAACCCTAGTTGGATTAAGAGGGTGCTGGGGGTTTCTATCATCCCCATTTCAACTTCATTTGAATTTTAAACATGATGACATGAGAAACAAGCAAAGGCAGCAGGGGCTGAGCTAGGGCAGTGACAGATTTAGACGTCGTTGGTGATCAACAATGGGTTCAGCATCAGGTTCCATATTAAACTTGTGCCGACAGAGAGTGGGACTAATGCCCTTAAGATAATCAAGAGTATATCCAATAGCAGCTCGGTGCTTCTTCAGTATTTTCAAGAATCTTTCTTCTTCATGTTCTAAAAGGTTAGCACTAATAATAACATGATATATCTTTTTCTCATCAAGATAAGCATATTTCAAAGTGTTTGGCAATTGTTTTAATTCAAACATTGGATCACCTTTAGGTGGAGGAGGACGTCCTAGAGTTTCAATAGGCAAATTGTTTTTAAGTAGAGGTCTTTGTTCAAAGAAAATTTTATCTTTCTTATTTCTTTCATGCGTATGCATATCATTCTCATGGTCTAGCAAATATTGTTCTAAAGGATCAGTAGGAGGCATGGCAATAGAAGCAAGACCAATTGTTTCATCCTTACTAGGAATTTTTTTTCTTATGATGCTTTCTACTAAACTTAGAAAAATTAAACTCATGAGACTCATCGCCAAAACTAACATCGACAGTTTGCTTCTCACAATCTATTTTAGCATTAATGGTGTTCAAAAGGGTCTGCCAAAAATAACGGGACAAAAGTCATCTTGTGGGGGACCAATAACTAGAAAATCGGTAGGGTATTTTATTTTCCCACACAAGACTTCAACATCTCTAACAATCCCAAGTGGTGTGATGGTGTCTCTATTAGCAAGTTTAATAGTAACATCTATGTCTTCTATTTTAGCAGGTGCTATATCATTCATAATTTCTTGATATAAGGTAAAAGGAATAGCACTCACACTAGCACCTAAGTCAGATAAACCATGATAACAGTGATGTCCTATTTTGACTGAGACAATAGGCATGCCAACAACAGGTCTATGTTTATCTTTCTCATATGGTTTAACAATTCTAGCAGCTTCATTACAGAAGTAAATAACATGCCCATCTATGTTTTGTACCAAGAGATCTTTAACCATAGGAACGCTAGGTTCTACTTTGATTTATTCAGCAGGTTTAGGTGCTCTAATATAGCTTTTGTTGACCACGGTTGAAACCTTAGCATGTTCCTTTATCCTAATAGGGAAAGGTGGGTTTTCAATATAAGCAGTAAGAGCAACTGGATCAACATTATAAATGATAGTATCATCTTTAGATATTACCGGTTCTTTAATTCCTTCTTTAATAGGTGGGTGATATTTAAACTACTTCTCCTTAGGGAGATTAACATGAGTAGCAAAAGATTCACAAAAAGAGGCTACTATCTCAGAGTCAAGTCCATATTTAGTGCTAAACTTTTGAAAAGCATCGATATTCATAAAAGATTTAACACAACCATACTTAAGCTTAATACCCGACTCTTTACCTTCGTCGAGTTCCCAATCTTCAAAGTTGCATTTAATTCTCTCTAAAAGATCCCACCTGAATTCAATAGTCTTCTTCATAAAGGAACCGGTACAAGAAGTATCGAGCATGGATTGATCATCACGAGAAAGCTGAGCATAAAAATTCTGAACAATAATTTCTCTTGAGAGCTCATGATTGGGGCATGAATATAGCATTGACTTAAGCCTCCCCCAAGCCAGAGCAATACTTTCTCCTTCATGAGGTCAATAATTATATATATAATTCTGATCACGATTAACTAGATGCATAGGATAAATTTTTTGGTGAAATTCCAATTTGAATCTACTCCAATTCCAAGATCCAATATCATCGCATAGCCTATACCATGCCAATGCTTTCCCCTTCATAGATAAAGGGAAAACCTTCTTCTTAGCTTCATCTTCGGGTAAACCTGTATATCATGATGTTCGGTTCCATCCCCTGCATAAGGATTAACTAGCATTTGTTCTATCATACCCGAAGGAATTTCATAACCAATATTTTTAGTAGGTGCAGTAGGTTGAGGGGCTACTAATTGTGGTTCCGGTCGAGGTGAAGATACCCCGAACAAACCCCTCAAAGGATTGTTCTACATAGTAACAAGTGATAATAAATTTCAGCACGAGTAATATTTTTTCCTTGCCGATTTCCACTTACCAAGAGTGCTTCACTCCGTGGCAACAACGCCAGAAAGAGCCTTGATGACCCACAAGTATAGGGGATCAATCGTAGTTCTTTCGATAAGTAAGAGTGTCGAACCCAACGAGGAGCAGAAGGAAATGACCAGTGGTTTTTAGTAAGGTATTCTCTGCAAGCACTGAAATTATAAGTAACGAGTAGTTTGATAGCAAGATAATTTGTACCGAGCAAGTAACAGTAATGACAAATAATATGCAGCAAGGTAGCCCAATCCTTTTGTGGCAAAGGAAAGGCCAAAACGGTCTCTTATGATAAGCAAAGCGTTCTTGAGGGTACACGGGAATTTCATCTAGTCACTTTCATCATGTTGGTTTGATACGTGTTCGCTACTTTGATAATTTGATATGTGGGTGGACTAGTGCTTAGGTACTATTCTTACTTGAACTGACCTCCTACTTATGATTAAGCCCCTCACAAGCATCCACAACTACGATAAAAGTATTAAGATAAAATCTAACCATAGCATTAAACTTTTGGATCCAAATCAGTCCCTTACAAAGTAGCGCACAAACTAGGGTTTAAGCTTTTGTCACTTGCGCAACCCATCATCTAATAACTACTCCAAAATGCATTCCCTTAGGCCCTAATAAGGTGAAGTGCCATGTAGTCGATGTTCACATGACACCACTAGGGAATCACAACATACATACCATCAAAATATCGAACACATATCAAGTTCACATGATTACTTGCAACAAGATATCTCCCATGACCTCAAGAACAAAAATAACTACTCGCAAATTATAATCATGCTTAATATTAGAGGGGTATCAATTTGGAATGTTATACATAGGACATCATATTGCATATCATATTTTATTGCATTTTGTTTTGTGATCCTCGAAATTCTAAGCAACTCAAGGACCCACAGAGAGAGTTGGGGATTTTCACTGTTTCATATTTGAATTTTCTCAAATATCGAAAACAAGGATCATTTTTTGTTATAATCATTTTTCTCTCCGAAAATATTTCATATTAAAATATATGAGAGGGGATAATATGACTTCTCCAAAGTAATTAAAATATTGGAGGAAAAATGTTAAAATCAAATAAATTATTTTATTTGGATTTTACCGCTATTTTAATTGAATTAGAAAAATATGCATTTTCCAGAATTGCATTTTTAGGCCAAGAAAGTGTTCACTTTGTTCTAAATATTCTATTTAGACGGTGAAAATTTGTTTTGGTTTTTTTAAATTTTTATTTTATTTTTTAGGATTTTTCGGCCATATCTGTTTAAAAAAAGTCGCACCAACCTAACGGGTCGTAACCGACCCGGACTCCAGCCGGGGGCAGGCTTTATAAGCCGGCCACCCCCTGCCCCGCAGCCCACCCCCGCCCACAGCCCACCCGACCGCCCAAACCTAGTCGCCAACCCGCCCGCGCCGCCGCAGCCGCCGTGCCATCTCGTCACCGACCGCCGCCGCCGTCGCCGGAGTTTCACCGGAGTTGCCGTGGTTTTTTTTGGTTTTTAGGTAAACCCTATATATAGATCTAGATCCGGTTTTTTAGTTTCCCCGGTTTATTTTATTAGATTGGTTTTTCGTCAGTATATTTATTTGGCAAATGTTCGTCCGTGCGCTCATTTTAACGAACGTTGTTCGCCGGTTAGGTTCAGGCAGCGAACGTTCATTTGTTAGTCTTTTCTTTTTTTCCGGCCAGGGACCTATCCACGATTATTTTTATCGCAGATTAGCCCCTGATCTTCAAACGCTCGCCGTTTCTTAACCATTTGTTCAAATGCAGTGAAACCAACGCCAAAATCTTCGTCTCGAAACCCTCTTTTGGTTTAATCAAGTTGAACAAGGTTTTGAAAATTTTAAAATTGGGTTTCAAGCAGATTTGTTTTTGAAGTTCTTTTGACCGTAGTTTTAGTTCCGTAGCTCCGATTCGATTGTTTCTTTTTGCAGATCGAATCTCTTTAGTTGAGTTTTCAGATTCGATATTCTTATTCGATATGTACTCATGCATCTATGCTTGAGTGCTTATGTACGCTATTGTTTGTTTGCGCTAGAATTCCCGGAGTCCGCAACGTGCTAATACGAGTCACTAGGTTTTGCGGATCATCAGCAAGGCAAGTAACACTTTGATCATATTCCTTTTATGCAGTTTTTATGCATTAGTTTCAACCCTCAAACATTGCATGAGTAGGACCTCTTAACTTGTGGGTTTGGGAAGTAGACGATGAGGTAGAACCTATTACCCTTTTTATTATCAAACACTGGGAGTTACTTTTACGTTATGCTACCTATTGCCATGTTATGCTCGTAGACTTGGATTGGGTTTGAGAGTATCCATGACAGATGTGAGATTTTAATTAATGGTTTACTTATGGTGGCTACATAAACACACATCTAGGTGGATTGGTTGAGGGCACCTGGGGATATAGCAGTGCTGTCCTTTTTGGTTCGCCACCCAGGCTCAAAGGGATCATAATATTATTCACGCTAGAAACTTCCGTGTGCAGCCACAAGCTATTATGGGCTCTACCATAGTTGAGTAAGTTGTGGGAAACCTTTCCATGATGGGCTAGCAGATGCAGGGGATTGTAGGAGTACCGGCCTATCTATCGGTTAAGGGGACCTCTTCGGAAAGACTGTGTCTCCGTCATCCGTTTCTCAAACATCTTGCAGTGCGAGAATACAACGGAGGAGATTGAGTCTTGTGGGGAAAAGTGCACAAACCTCTGCAGAGTCTACAAACAAATCATGGTTAGCCGTGTCCCTGGTTATGGACATCTTGAGTATCTGGTTCTTGAATTATCATGTGGATCTCATCACTCTTAATTAATTTGCTGGGATGTTAATAACTATAATTGGGATTGAGCTGGGGTTACCATTCTCAATGTTTTTTTAACCAACTTGATAGTTAAATAAAATATATTCCTTTGTTATAGGAAAAAATTGGCTTTTCACAAAAACATTATAACCATAGAGCCTCCACCAACCATATATGCATGTAGTGATAGCATTTACTTGTTCATTGCTCTACTGTGCTATCTTGCCAGCATATTCCATGTGCTGACCCGTTTAGGGCTGCAATATATCATGTTGCATACTTTTCAGACGAAGAGTAAGGTGCGTTAGGTCATTTGTCGTGCACTCAACTATGCCGTTGGAGTTGATGGACTCACTTTATCTTCCAAGCCTTCCGCTATTATCTTACTTAGATGGCCTTAAGCCATATTTATTGTAATAAGTTCTCTTTTGATACATTCGATGTAATAAGTGTGTGATTCCTACTCTGTTAAATCCTTCAAGTACTGCGTGTGTCAGCATTACTGATCCAGGGATGACACTTATGCACAGAGATTTGACCGTCTGAGGTCGGATCGCTACAAGATGGTAGCAGAGCACACGTTGAATGTAGGACACGACCACTAAGATGAGCCATATGTCACTCTTCCCTACTCATTCTGACTCCTCTCCATTTTCTACTATTTAGGATGGAGGACACGAGGAATAAGTTTAAATAGCCGGATGAAGACACACCTTTTGGACGACACTTGAAGGAGGTCACTAGGTACCTGAACATTGGAATACCAAGCTTCACCATGACCTACACCGCCACACTACCAGAAGAGGAGCGTTGGACGATTCGAGTTCAAGTTCCAGGAAGGACATTCACACCAGTAACAGAGCCCATAGAGTTTTCCTTTGATGCACCAACCTGGAGTCTAGGCAAGAGCATGGCAGCCCACATTGCTATGGGACGCATCGACGAAGTTTATCACAAGGAGCTTAAGGACACTATCTACCAGATATGTGGGTGCTGAGATGAGCAATGGGAGATGATCAGCACCAGGAAGGACAGGTCCATTGCAGCCTTCATCCAGGAGTTAAATCATCACATTTGTCGCCAGGAGAACCAGATGTGCGCAAGCATGATAGATCTAAAGAAGTTGATGACTAGGAACATGGAGCTGGAAGAGGAACTCAAGTCTACACGCGACGGATATGAGTAGGAAATCATCATACTAGTGGAGAAGAATGATGACTTGACAAGGAAGCTAGGAGTATTCATGGGAGACCCTGCGCCAGGAGGAGATGATGACCACCCCTAGGACTACATCATCATCGACGACACCGACTCCGACCCCAATGATGATGATTATGAAGACAAAGCTAGAGCAGATATCATGGAGTCTTCTACTGATCAAAATTTCTAGTAGACCACCATAGTATTAGCAGTATTCCCCCATGTATATATTAGTAGTCCGAGCACGGCAACGATAGTTAGATCGATTGTATGCCCTTGCTTGATATAGTTTTGGAGTGATATTGATTGTGTTTGTCTCATGTGCATATGGGTAGTGCTTTCTCATTAGACCTCATTCTATTCTAATGTCTCCCCTCTAAACCCATCAGATGCCTCCGAGACGTGTCCCCGGATTTGCCTTCCCACCGGAGCTCACTCAGTTGATCCAGCAGCAGAATACACTGATGCAGTTGCTAGTTCAGAATCAGGGCAACAACAACAACAATAACAACAACCCACCGCCACCACCTCCAGTTGAAAACTTAGCCCGTTTTCTGAGGTTACAACCACCGGTGTTTTCCAGTAGCACCGAGCCCATAGTTGTGGATGACTGGCTACGCATGATTGGAAGGGATTTAACCACTGCCGGTTGCACAGATGCTGAGAAGGTGCGTTTTGCCACACACCAATTGGATGGACCCGTAGCCGCATGGTGGGAGAATTACACAGCCACTTTCCCAATAGCTAATGTTACTTGGGAGCAGTTTCAGCAAGCATTCTGCACTGCTCATGTCTCAACTGGTGCTATGAGCATGAAGAAGTGTGAGTTTTGCAACTTACGCCAGGGCAACCGTACTATAGGGTGGTACGTGGAGGAGTTTAGCAAGCTAGCCCATTATGCCCCAGATGACGTGGCCACCGATGCCGCGAAACAGGAGAAGTTTATGGAAGGGCTGAATGATGAGATGTGTGTGCAGTTGATGGTGGCAACATTCAACAACTACCAGGAGATCGTAGATAAAGCTCTTATGATTGAAGGGAACCAACAATAGATTGAGAGCCGCAAAAGGAAGTATGGACAAGGGAAGTACAATTCAGGAGCTCAACAGAAACCCTGTTTCACCCCGAACCCGGGAGGATTTACCCATAACCATGGAGGCCATAAGCACAATGGAGGAATTTCGCATAACCAGCAATGGAAATGGGAGTGGAGCAAGTAGTCAGAACCGCTCTAACCCAAGCACACCCACCAAGAAGGACCAAAGCCACGTTACTTGTTTCAAGTGCGGGAAGACTGGGCACTATGCCAATGAGTGCCCTGAACTCAAGAATGGAAATGGCAATGGAAGCTCCGGAAAGAAGCCCAGGCCTTTCAACAAGGGACAAGTGAACCACGTGCACGTGGAGGAGGTTGAGGAGTAGCCAGATGCAATTGTTGGTAAGTTTTTGGTTAAGTCATTTACTGCAATAGTTCTTTTTGATACTGGTGCATTGCATTCATACATATCAAGGGGATTCATGCATAAGTAGAAGTTTCCGACCAAAGTTCTTAAGACACCTATGTTAGTAAGCTCACGCGGACCGGAGTATATGGCAAGCAGTAGATGTTTTCAGATGCCATTGACCATAGATAGACATGATTTTCCCTCAGACTTGATAATTTTGGAATCCCAAGGATTGGATGTGATACTCGGTATGGATTTCCTATCAAAGAATGGAGGAAACATTGATTGCGCCAGTAGGTCAATTCTACTCACCACCCCGGAGGGAAGAAGGATTAAGTATGTATCCAGGCATACCCCTAAGAGTACTCACGTAAATTCCCTCACAGGAGTTGTTCAGGAAAAAGTGCCTGTAGTGAAGGATTACCCGAATGTATTTCCAGAGGAACTACTAGGCATGCTCCCGGATCGAGACATTGAGTTTTTGATAGAGTTATTGCCAAGCACCGGACCAATATCAAAGAGACCATACCGGATGCCCGCAAATGATCTGGAGGAGATTAAGAAATAGATTAAGGAGTTATTGGAGAAAGGTTACATTCAACGAAGTTCGTCACCCTGGGGAGCCCCAATGCTCTTGGTCGAGAAGAGGATAAATATCTGAGTATGGTTGTTGATTATTGTGCATTGAATGAAGTGACGATCAAGAACAAGTACCCACTGCCGATGATCAATGATTTGTTTGACCAGCTGCAAGGAGCTAAAGTCTTTTCCAAGATCGATCTTCGATCAAGATACCACCAGCTGAAGATTCGAGAATAGGATATACCTAGGAAAACTTTCACCACAAGGTACGGGTTGTATGAGTACACGGTTATGTCATTCGGATTGACTAATGCCCCTGCCTATTTCATGAGTATGATGAACAAGGTGTTCATGGAGTTCTTGGATAAATTTATCATGGTGTTCATTGATGACATTTTGGTGTACTCAAAGAATGAAGAGGAGCATAAGGAGCATTTGTGTTTGGTTCTCGAGAAGCTCAGGGAACATTAGTTATACGCCAAGTTCAGCAACTGTGAGTTTTAGTTGAAGGAAGTTGGATTCCATGGACATGTTATATCAGGAGAAGGTATAGCAGTAGACCCTACTAAGGTTCAGTAAGTCACTGGGTGGTTGGCACCCACCTCAGTTGGAGAGATCCATGGTTTTCTAGGACTCGTGGGATATTATCGGAGATTCATTGAGAATTTCTTTAAGACCACAAAGCCCATGACAGAGCTGTTGAAGAAGGACACGAAGTTTAAATGGACGGATGAATGTGAGGCAAGTTTTCAGGAGTTGAAGAAACGTTTGACTACAACCCCTGTGCTGATTTTGCCAGATATACGCAAGGATTTCCAAGTGTATTGCGACGCGTCTCACTTAGGACTCGGAAGTGTACTTATGCAAGACGGAAGAGTTCTTTCGTATGCCTCACGACAGCTTCGACCGCATGAATTGAATTATGCCACGCATGATTTGGAGTTAGCAGCTGTAGTGCATGCACTCAAAACCTGGAGACATTTTCTTATTGGAAACCATTGTGATGTGTACACGGATCATAAGAGTTTGAAGTACATTTTCACACAGAAGGAGTTGAATCTCAGGCAAAGGAGATGGTTGGAGCTCATAAAGGATTACGATATGAAGTTGCACTATCATCCAGGCAACGCCAATGTCGTAGCAGACACTTTTAGCCGGAAGAGTTACGCCAATACCCTCATAAGTGTAGGATTACCACATGAGTTAGCTGAAGATCTCAGGGAGCTACGTTTGGAGATAGTCCCTAGAGGTTTTGTTGCAGCATTGGAAGTTTAGTCGACATTATTGGGAAAAATTTGAGAAGCTCAGAAGGATGATAAGGAAATTGCTGAGATAAAGGAGAAGATGAGCAAAGGAAAGGCCAAAGGATATCGTGAGGATGAGCACAACACCTTGTGGTTTGAGGACCGTGTTTATGTGCCCAATAATGCAGAGATTAGGAAGTTGATACTTCAGGAAGCTCACGACTCGCCATACTCGATACACCTCGGAAACACCAAGATGTATTTGGATTCGAAGGAGCGTTTCTGGTGGATGGGTATGAAGAAGGACATTGTCGAGTATGTAGCCGTATGTGATGTATGCCAGAGAGTGAAGGCAGAACATCAGAAGCCAGCGGGATTACTGCAGCCTATGCCGATACCCGAATGGAACTGGGATAAGCTTGGCATGGATTTTATCACCAGATTACCCAGGACCCGATCAGGATACGATTCTATTTGGGTAGTAGTGGATCGCTTGACCAAAGTGGCTCAATTTATCCCAGTAAAACCCACCTATACCAGTGTGAAGTTGGCCAAGATATACATGACCGGGATCGTATGTCTGCATGGAGTTCCAAGGATTATTGTATCAGATAGAGGAACGCATTTAATTCAAAGTTTTGGCACCAGCTGCACCAGACTCTGGGCACCAGGCTAGAGTTCAGTAAAACTTTTCATCCGTAGGCAGATGGACACACCGAGAGAGTCAATCAGATTCTAGAAGACATGTTGAGAGCTTGTGCGCTTGATTATGGTTCTAGTTGGGATGATAATTTGCCCTACGCAGAGTTCTCTTACAACAACAATTATCAAGCTAGTCTAAAGATGGCACCCTTCAAAGCTTTGTATGGAAGAAGGTGTAGGACGCAGTTGATGTGGGATGAAGTTGGAGACCACCAGTTGTTTGGACCAGATTTGATCAAAGATTCAGAAGAGAAGGTTAAATTGATTCGAGACAGACTGAAGGTAGCTCAGTCCAGGCAGAAAAGTTATGCAGACTCAAAACGCAAGGAGGTAGTCTACGAAATCGGAGACCGAGCATATCTTCGTGTGTCACCCCTGCGAGGAGTTAAACATTTTGGAGTTAAGGGAAAGCTAGCCCCAAGATTCGTAGAACCATACCAAGTTTTGGAACATATGGGAGATGTTGCCTACAAGTTGGAGTTACCCGAAGGACTATCGGTTGTTCATGATGTGTTTCACGTTTCCCAGTTGAAGAAGTGTCATGCAGAGATGGCCGATATTCCTCTGAGAGATACAGTGCCCCTGGAAGCAATTCAGTTGGAAAGTGATCTGACCTATGAGGAGAAACCTGTCAAGATTCTCGAGTTTGCCAGCCGAGTTACACGTATTAAGGTTATCAAGTTTTGCAAAGTTCAGTGGAGCCACCATACCGAGGATGAAGCCACCTGGGAACGAGAGGATGATCTACGGAAAGACCACCCACACCTATTTTCTAGCCAACCCGAATCTCGAGGACGAGATTCATCTTAACGGGGGTAGGTTTGTACCATCCCAAATTTTCAATTTGGAATGTTATACATAGGACATCATATTGCATATCATATTTTATTGCATTTTGTTTTGTGATCCTCGAAATTCTAAGCAACTCAAGGACCCACGGAGAGAGTTGGGTATTTTCACTGTTTCATATTTGAATTTTCTCAAATATCGAAAACAAGGATCATTTTTGGTTTTAATTATTTTTCTCTTCGAAAATATTTCATATTAAAATATATGACAGGGGAATAATATGACTTCTCCAAAGTAATTGAAATATTGGAGGAAAATGTTGAGATCCATGGATGACACTTTATCTTCCAAGCCTTCCTATGTTATCTTACTTAGATGGCCTTAAGCCATATTTATTGTAATAAGTTCTCTTTTGAGACATTCGATGTAATAAGTGTGTGATTGCTACTCTGTTATAAATCCTTCAAGTACTGTGTGTGTGTCAGCATTACCGATCCAGGGATAACACTTATGCACAAATATGTGACCGTTTGAGGTCGGCTCGCTACTCAAATAAACCATATAGTAATCAACTACAAGATATAATCAACACTACTAGTAACCCACAAGTACCAATCTAAGGTTCCGGTACAAAGATTGAACACAAGAGATGAACTAGGGTTTGAGAGGAGATGGTGTTGTTGAAGTGGTTGATGGAGATTGCCCTCCCCAAGATAGGACAGTTGTTGGTGATGGTGATGACGATGATTTGCCCCTCTGGGAGGGAAGTTCCCCTTGCAGAATCGCTCTGCCGGAGGGCAAAAGTGCTCCTGCCCAAGTTCTGCCTTGAGACGGTGGCGCTTTGTCCCAAAAGTACTCTCCTTATTTTCTAGGTAAAAATGACTTATATACCAAAAGAAGGGCACCGGAAAGTGGGCCGAGGAGGGCACAACCCAACAGGGCGTGCCTGGGCTCCTTGGTGCTCCCAGGTGGGTTGTGCCCACCTGGTGGGCCCCCTCTGGTAGTTATTTGCTCCAATAATTCTTAATTATTACATAAAAATTCTTCGTGAAGTTTCAGCTCATTTGGAGTTGTGCAGAATAGGTGGCCTGGCGTAGCTTTTTCTGGTCTAGAATTCCAGCTGCCGTTATTCTCCCTCTTTGTGTGAACCTTGCATATTACGAGAGAAAAGGCATTAGAGTCACTCCATAAAGCATTATTATGGATAAAAATGTCATAAATAACAATAGGAAAACATGATGCAAAATGGACGTATTACTGACCTCGCGCCCCTCCTCCCTCTCCCCGTGTGTCTGCGCTCCCTCTAGCTTGCCTCGCTGTCAAAGTCGAGCTCCGATGTCCACCATTGTTGTCGGGATCGAGCACGTCATGCTTCTCTAGCCCTGCCCACATTGCGTTCGTGCTCTAGGCACTCCCGCAAATCGTCTGCGCCCTGCGGCTTGCTTGCCTGTGCCCCGTAGCGAAACTCCCGACGAGCTCCGCTTGCTATCGTCGCCTCCTCTTGTTGTCGTGCTCAACTCCGGCCAGCCCCGCGCCCACTGGCACCTCTCCTCGACACACGCCATCGCCCTCTACCCGTAGCTACTCTTAGCTAACCAAATGGTCGTCAGAGCCACGAGTTCGGGGAGCCCTGTCGCTTCTGTACGCAACCGCCGACGCGTGCTGGTTAAAACTAGTGGGTGGGCCCGGTAAGTTAGTTTAGGTGCTAACCACAACTTAACTAACCCAAGCCTAACCACCCACTGACCCGTGGGCCCAAGACCTTTAACTTAATCTAAAACGTACATTTAACCTAAATACCTCTATGGCACTTATATGCAGGACCCACACTTAATTAACTTAATTAGATCATTTAAAATGTTTTTAATCACACTGTGTCAGTGATAGTGGGGTCCCACTGCTTAGATTTGACTAGTCAACAGGTCAACTGTTGACCTGCTGACTCAGCCCCTGGTCCCACCTATCAGCCACCTATGCACATCTCTGGGTACACTCTCTATGTACCCATAGCATTTTCACTTTTATTTTTAATTTATTAATAAGTTCAGAAAATGTTTAAAACTTTGAAAATTAATAGAAAATAATCCGTAACTCAGATTAAAATAATTTATATATGAAAGTTGCTCAGAAAAACATGATGAATCCCAATATGCCCTCCGTTCATCATCACATGCCCCTAGTATAGCGAACATGAAATTATCCCCTCCGTTTCATCTATCCGAAAATGCCAAACTTCGGGAAAACATTCCTGGATGTTTTCCCCCTTCACCCGTATCATGTAGTACTGCGTTTGGTCACCTCTAGCACTGCATATCATAATGTCATGCTTAGTTATGCATATGTTTGCTTTATATTTACTGTTTCTTCCCCCTCTTCTTCTCCGGTAGACCCCAAGACCGACGCTGCCCCTGTGATCGACTACGGTGTTGACGACCCTTCTTCCTTTTCAGCAGAGCTTACAGGACAAGCAAACCCCCTTGATCATTTTTATATCGCCCATTCCATTCTCTCTCATGGTTGCATTAGACTTTTGCTACTGTAATTGATTGCTCCTATTCTGATGCATAGCCTACTTTTGTAACTTGTTGCTATACCTTAGCTGCTTATCCTAAACTGCTTAGTTTAGGCTGGTTAGTGACCCATCAGTCACCCCTCATCTTGTCCCAGTTGCCCAGCTTGATGACCGATGACTCGATCAACGTGATCGATGACCAGAGCCTGACACATCACCGCACACACCCCTAGTTGTACGACTCTGCAAAGCTGCTATCAAGCGCCGAGGGTGATACCTCGTAACACACTCTTGATGAGATCTCTGTAGTGTAGTTAGCCGGTCGTGGTCTGTCGAGGGTGATTCCTCCTTCACCACTCCCGATGACGACTCTGTCATGTAACACCTCAAGTGTCGACCTCAAGGGTGATTCCTCATATGTTCACCTTAACGATTACACCGAGGGTGATTCCTTTGGTTTTCCCCCTTGATGTTTTGGACACATGGTTACCCTGACTTTACTTCAGACCTTTGTTAAAGTCGGGTGGGCCCAGATGTAACATCCTGAATTTCCAATTTGGAATGTTATACATAGGTCATCATATGCATATCATATTTTATTGGCATTTTGGCTTTGTGATCCCCAAATCCTAGGCAACTCACGGACCCACGGAGAGAGTTGGGGGTTTTATTGTTCTCATATTTGATTATTTTTATCAAATATTAAGAAGATGATCACTTTGGTTTTAATTATTTTTCTCCCCGAAAATATTTCATATTAAAAATATATGAGAGGGGATAATAGGACTTCTCCAAAACAAAAGAAATAGTGGAGGAAAAATTATTAAAATCAAATTATTTTTATTTGGATTTTATTGTTATTTTATTTGAATTAGAAAATATGCATTTTTCAAAAATTGCATTTTAGGCCAAGAAAATGGTCACTAAGTTCTAAATATTTTATTTAGATGGTGAAAATTTGTTTTGGCATTTTTAGATTTTTATTTTTATTTATTTCAGATTTTTTTCTCGGTGGAATCATTTTTAACTTTCGGACCGAGCTGGGTCGAAGCCTAGTCGGCCCGTCGCGTGCCACCGCCTTCCCCTGCTCGCCCGCATGCCCGAGCCGGACTCCGGCCGGAGTCCGGGATGCCCACGCCGCCGCGGCCTACCTCCTTCCCAAACTCAACAAAATAAATAGTGGAGGAAAAAATATTAAAATCAAATTATTTTTATTTGGATTTTATTGTTATTTTATTTGAATTAGAAAATATGCATTTTTCAAAAATTGCATTTTAGGCCAAGAAAATGGTCACTAAGTTCTAAATATTTTATTTAGACGGTGAAAATTTGTTTTGGCATTTTTAGATTTTTATTTTTATTTATTTCAGATTTTTTTCTCGGTGGAATAATTTTTTTAACTTCCGGACCGAGCTGGGTCGAAGCCTAGTCGGCCCGTCGCGTGCCACCGCCTTCCCCTGCTCGCCCGCATGCCCGAGCCGGACTCCGGCCGGAGTCCGGGATGCCCACGCCGCCGCGGCCTACCTCCTTCCCAAAGTCGGACATCTCGCCCCGCCCCGCAGCAGTAGCAGCAGCCGAGCCGCCGCTGCCTACCGCTCCGCCTGCGCCGCCCCGCAGCCCCGCGCCGCCCTAGTTGCCGGAGCCGCGGCCGCACGCCCCCACCTCGCCGGAAGCCCGAGCCGCCGCCGTCGGACCCGAACCACCACTGTTGGTTTTTTTAGTTTAGGTAAAAAACGATCGTTTTTTAAACCATAGATTTTTTTTCTTTTCAGTTCGGTTCGTTTTTTCGATTTAGTTCGTTTAATGGACGTCCGTCCGTTCATTCGTTTTAACAAACACTGTTCGCCGGTTAGGTTCAGACTGTGAACGTTCGTTTGATAGTCTTTTCGTTTTATTTTATTTTCGGCCAAGGACCTATCTGCGATTATTTTTATCGCAGATTAGCCCCTGAACTTCGAACCCTCGCCGTTTCTAAACCGTTTGTCCAAATCCAGTGAAACCAACGCCAAAATTTTCATCTCGAGCCTCTCTTTCTATTTAACCAACTTGAACATGGTTTTGACAATTTAAAATTTGGTTTCAAGCAGATTTGAATTCGAAGTTCTTTTGATCTTAGTTTTAGTTCCGTAGCTCCGTTTCGTTTGATTCTTTTTGCAAATTTAAGCTCTTCAGTTGAACTTTCAGTTTGGATCTTATTATCTAAAGTTTTGCCCTTGCATACTTGCTTGAGTGTTATGTATGCTATTGTTTGTTTGTGATAGAATTCCCGGAGTGTGCAGCGTGCTACTACGAGTCACTAGGTTTTGCGGATTATCAGCAAGGCAAGTAACACTTTGATCATACTCTTTTCTTACCTAGTTTTTATGCATTAGATACAACCCTTATACATTCCATGAGCAGGATCTCTTAACATGTGGGTTTTGGAAAGTAGATGATGAGGTAGAACCTATTGCCCTTTTATTATCAAACCCTTGAGAGTTACTTCTACGTTATGCTTATATCGCCATGCTATGCTCGTAGACGTGGATTGGGTTTGAGTGTATCCATGAAAGATGTGAGATTGTAATTAATGGTTAACTTAAGGTGGCTACTTAAATACACATCTGGGTGGATTGGTTGCGGGCACGTGGAGAATCCAGTGTTGTCCTAGGATATCCCGGAGTACCCGCGTGATCATCCTATGGTTCGCCACCCAGGTTCAAAGGGATCATAAGATTATTCATGCTGGAAACTTCCGTGTGCAGCCACAAGCTATTATGGGCTCTAACATAGTGGAGTAAGTTGCATGACATCTTCCAGTGGTATGCTAGCATATGTAGGGGATGTAGGTTGGTACGGTCTACCCGGGGTTAGAGTTAATGCTTCCAAAAAACTGTGTATCGATCATCTGTTTCTCAAACACCATGTAGTGCGAGAAATCCAACGGAGGAGATCATGTCTTGTGGAGAAAAGTGCGCAAACCTCTGTAGAGTGTACAAACTAATGATGGTTAGTCGTGTCCCCGGTTATGGACATCTTGAGTATCTGGTTCTTGGATTATCATGTTGATCTCATCACTCTATTACTTAATTTTTTGGGTTATTAATACTATTTCTTTGGGATTGAGTTGGAGGAACCTTCTCAATATTTAACAACTACCATGATAGTTAAATAAAATATATTCCTTTGTTGTAGGAAAAATTGGCTTTTCGCAAAAACATTATAACCATAGAACCTCCACCAGCCTCATATGCATGTAGTGATAGTCTTTACTTGTTCATTGCTCTACTGTGTTATCTGTCGTGGTAACGATTCCGACAATAAGAGAGGGGTAGGATAAAGGAGCATGATCTATCGAGTTGCAAATGGGTGACACGGTGGTTTTAACGAGTTCGGGCCTCTCACGGTGGAGATAACAACCCTACGTCTCGTGCTCTGGAGAGGCTTTGTTTTATCTTAGTATGTATCCGAAGATTACAATGAGAGGAGAACGGATCCCCGTAGTCCTGAGACTAATGGTGAAAAAGAGAGAGAGATGGAAGAAATAAGAGACCTAGTCTAGTGGTGGGGTGGCTTATATACAGTGCGCCACCCCCTCACCTCTTATGTTACAAAGTGGGACATGAATGCCATAAAGCCAACCCTCTATCAAGCCTTCAATATGAGAATGATGTCGACTACTTTGCTGCCTGTTGGTCTTCGTATATCTGAGTGAGTCGTATGGTCGAGTGGTGAACTTTCATCCGAGTGGATGGTATGCTGCTTGGTCGAGTGGATAGTATGCTGCCTGTCCGAGTGGATAGTATATCTTTATGAAATTTACCTGGACTGACATGTTGTGTGGACCCCATGCTTCATGATATTTCGACCCTTTGTGGGCCTACCTGTTATGTGTAACCCCAACATTAGCCCCCGAATCGATTGCAATTTTGCAGAACGAGTTTGTGAAAGACACAATTTGTCCCAAGTGATTACGAAAATACTCGGTACCTGTCATCGTGCTTTCAGACAACCAAGGTTTGAACAAAGTCTCAATGGATTCTGGTGCTGTGCTTTCCGAATGATCTGGGCAAGTGCCCGCGAGGAGTAACTTGGTGACATTCGATCATCTCTCGGAAGAGGTTAACTTTTGATCAGAGTATGGATGTGTCATTAAATCTGTGCAACAAGATTGACACATGGTCTGCTCTCTCAGAGAGATGCCATTCTTATCCCGGAGGAACGTCAATACGAGTCGGTTTTAGATCCACACTTGTGAGTTTCACGCTTTGAGTCCTAGAAGAAGGCTCAAAACAGGTCCACAGAGGAGCGTTAAAACCCACCTTATGGGATTTCTTTTGGAAGTCGACGGGATTCTTTAAAACTTGTTTGTTTGTTGTTTGTCACTCGGACTGGTCAGGCCATATCGAGTGGAGATTACTCCAGCGGGGGCACGCTGAGTGCACCCACTGGGTGTAGTCCTCAAAACCACCGTCGACTGCGGGCAGTCGGCGGGGGTCTGAGAGAGAAAATCTTCTTAGCCGATACTGATTGGACTTGTTATTCTCCGACTCAGAGGTCGAGTGATCTGGAGCTGGGTTTGCATCGAGCAAAATGTTTCTTTCCGAGTTCTCTTCCAGTGGGGGCACGCCGAGTGCACCCACTGGGTGTAGTCCCCGAGCCTCTGTTGGACTAGATGAGTCTGGCAGAGGGTTTAAGTCTCCCAGTAAACCTCCATGCAGTTGGCACTGTAAATATATTTGTCTGGAATTGAATCAATCGGATGGATCTTCAAGCACTTGGCATGGTAAATAAGCTCAGCTTGGAGCTAAGTCAGTCGGACTGATGTTCGTGCACTTGGCACTGTAAATGAATTCAATCTAGAACTGGATCAATCAAGTGATCTTTGTGCACTCGGCACGATGAATGAATTCGGCCTTGAAACTGACGACTGTAGAAAAAAGCTGGCCACTCCAGGGAGTAATCGTTCCTGTAGTACTTCTTATATTGACCGTTAGATTTTGCGTGAAAGGGGTGTTTGTCCGAGTGGAGGTGCTTCCCGATTGATCGGGGTATGTTGACTGCAAGGAAAAATTTGGTGGCACTTGTATGTATGGTCAGAAAGATATTCCTGATGTGATCAATGGGTCGATTGAATGGGCGTAACCCTGGAGGACAGCATGGCCAACGACTGTGCGTAGCCCCGAGTGATGTTTCAAAGAGGTAAGCTTGCTACAGAGTGTGATATGTGGTTTGATCATATGAGTAACTTAGTCGTTCCCGTGCTGGGGGTGTAGAGGTAAAGACATGTCCAACTGATGGTGACGCGCGAAGTGGCTGAGGGGCGATGGTGTGTACAACCAAGTGATGACGCGGGGCGGTCGACTGGTGTAGACGTGCACGACCGAGTGGCGACGCATGGAGCGGCTAAGTCATGCTATGCGAGGTGGTCGAACGATGAAGACGTGCACAACTGTGTGGCAACGCGCGGGGCGGCCGAGTGGTGAAGAACTATGTGTCCAGCCAAGTGGTGACACGCAGAGCGACCGTATGGTGAAGGCATGCACAACCGAGAGGCGACGCACAGAGCGCCAAGTGGTGAAGACATGCACAACCGAGCGGCGACGTGCGGGACAGCCGAGTGAGGATGCGCGAGGTGACCGAGTGAAGGACTACGTGTCCAGCCAAGGGGTGACGCGCAGGGCAGCCATGCGGTGAAGGCATGAACAACCGAGAGGCGACACGCGGAGCGGCCAAGCGGTGAAGACGTGCACAACCGAGTGGCGAAGTGTGGGACGGCCGAGTGAGGATGCGCGAGGTGGCTGAGTGAAGGACTACGTGTCCAGCCAAGTGGTGATGCGCGGGATGGCCGAATGACGATGCGTGGCGTGGCCAAGTGACGACGTGCGGGGCACCCGAGTGAAAGATTGTGTGTCCAGCCAAGTGGCTGAAATTGTCTTCGAAGGAGTTAGCCGGATGCTTTTGAAGCTAATGTAGTGACGAGGTCGGTGTAGTGTGGTTGCGACGCAACAAGACCGGCATGACAACTGAGTCTGGGTAGAAATGAAGATGGCGCACAGAGCATCTGAGTGATTATAAAACTTGTCAAAGTGGCGGATTGAATGCACTTGTTGAAGTGATGGATCTGACAGGTGATGAAGTACTCGACTACTCCGGAGAGTGTCATTCCAAATGAGATGCAGCCTGCGAGTGCGGCGTAGCCCCCGAGCGTACTATAGCCTTCAACAACGGACATGTCGGAATACGAGAAATATAGTTTTGAATGGATGATTTGCAATTCATCGAGTCGGGTTCAGGTAAAGATGAGGAGAAGCTTCCGAGTGATGCTCGAAAGAGGCAAACTCACAAAATATTGAAGTGTGAAATTTAATTACAGAAGGGACTTATCTGTCTCATGCCTGACGAGGTCTATATCATTGATATGATGAAGAGGATTCCACAGAGGGTTTGGCTGGATGTGTTTGAAGTCAACAGAGCGACAAGGTCGGTGTTGTGGTGCGCTAGGACCGGTACGGTGACCGAGTCCAAGCAGCGATGAAGTTGGTGCATAAGGCCGTTGAGTGATCACGTAACTTGTGTAAAAAATGGCACAAGCCAACAAAATAATTTCTCGAGGAAATTTGATGTGTGCTGAAATGATTTGTGTGAATAACACCCATAGACACCCGCTGGGAGTGCAAGGGGCTTGCTTGTTAACCAGCAAGAGTCTAGAAGAGCGAAGGATCCGTTCGAACTTGTCGAAGTGAAGGATCCGACTGAACTCATTGGAATACTGGCTCAAATAAAACGGAAGTGTAGTGTTTCGACTGAGTTGCAGCCCCGGAGGAGCGATGCAAACTCGAAATGAAGAACGACGCATGGTGTTCGTGAATGATGTATGTGAAAAAATGGAAGTTGGACACGGGAGACACATAACCAGTACTAAGCAAGTATGTGAAAATAAGCAGCCAAGCGTAGAGGTACACTCGGTGGCGTGGCCTCCGAGTGAACATGATGTGTGAATTATGGGATACTCGGGAAGACGGAAATAACAGAATGTAAAATGACTTAGCTGTTTGAAGGCGCGCGAGTGGTCAAGTGGTAATGAGGCGACCAACCGAGTGGTGACGCGCGGGGCGGCCGAGTGCAGATGAGATGACCAACCGATGGCGACGCGTGGGGTGGCCGAGTGGTTATGAGGTGACCAACCGAGTGGCGACGTGCGGGGCTGCCGAGTGGTTATGAGGTGACCAACCTATGACGACGCGCGAGGCGGCCGAGTGGTTATGATGTGACCAACTGAGTGGCGACGCGCGGGGCAGCCGAGTGGTGATGAGGTGACCAAACGATGGCGACGCGCGGGGCGGCCGAGTGGTGATGAGGTGACCCACCAATGGCGACGCGCGGGGCGGCCGAGTGGTGATGAGGTGACCAACCAAAGGCGACGCGCGGGGCGGCTTAAGTGGTTATGAGGTGACCAACTTATGGCGACACGCGTGGCGGCCGAGTGTTGATGAGGTGACCAACCAAAGGCGACGCGCGGGGCGGCCGAGTGGTGATGAGGTGACCAACCGATGGCGACGCACGGAGCAGCCGAGTGGTGATGAGGTGACCAACCTATAGGCGACGCACGGAGCGCCCGAGTGGTGATGAGGTGATGAACCGATCGCGACACACGGAGTGGCTGAGTGGTGATGAGGTGACCAGCCGAGTGGCGAAGCACGGAGTGGCCGAGTGGTGATGAGGTGACCAACCGATAGGCGGCGCATGGGGCGGCCGAGTGGGGATGAGGTGACCAACCGATAGGCGATGCGCGGAGCGGCCGAGTGGCGATGAGGCAACCAACCGATAGGCGACGCATGGGGCGGCCGAGTGGTGATGAGGTAAAACCGAGTGGCGACGCACGGAGCGGCCGAGTGGTGATGAGGTGGTCAACCAATAGGCGACGCGCGGAGCGGCCGAGTGGTGATGAGGTGACCAACCGATAGGCGACACACGGAGCGGCCGAGTGGTGATGAGGTGACGAACCGATGGCGACGCACGGAGGGGCCGAGTGGTGATGAGGTGACCAACCGAGTGGCGACACACGGAGCGCCCGAGTGGTGATGAGGTGACCGACCGATAGGCGACGCACGGAGCGGCCAAGTGGTGATGAGGTGACCCACCGATAGGTGACGCGCAGAGCGGCCAAGTGGTGATGAGGTGATCAACCGATAGGCGACGCGCGGAGCGGCCGAGTGGTGATGAGGTGACCAACCGATTGGCGATGCACGGAGCGGCCGAGTGGTGATGAGGTGACCAACTGATAGGCGACGCGCCGAGCGGCCGAGTGGTGATGAGGTGACCAACCGATAGGCGACGCGCGGAGCGGCCGAGTGGGTGACAACGATGTGTGGGCGGCCGAGTGACAGTGGATCGTCCGAGTGGATGTTGACCAGAGCGAATGTCGTTGGTTTAAATCTCCTGTGTTGCATCGGTCAGTTAACCATCCGAGTAAATTCGCCCGAGCATGTGTGCAAACTATCCGAGCATAGTTTTAGTCCCCTACGAGTGAATCTGGGTTCGAACAGGAATGGGATTGTTAAGCTATAGTCGAATAATTTGAGAAATGAATTGTAAAATGATGGGAAAGGATAAGATTGTTCCCCTGAGTTCATCGTCATTGAAGTGGAGAGTGACGAGCGCCGTCAGCCCATGGCCAAGCACCGAGGCCGGAGGAAGGAGCGGCGGCGCGAATGGGACGGCGCTAGGTCAGGCTTGTGCTCATCGCTACGAGAGCTGCTGCTGAGCAGTTGATGCTCAGGGAGGAAGAGCCGTATGTGGGAGCTCGTTGATCACATTGCAGACGAAGCCCGAGACGACGTCTGGCAGACAGCATCGATGGCCGTGTGTGGAGGCTCGATGACAGCATCGCAGATGAAGCCGGGGATGACGACTGGCGGACGGTGCCAGTGGATGCATGTTGAAGCCAACCATCCGAATAACTTACATGTTAATTGTCCAGAGTGCATAAATCATCTCCGAACGGGCTGGCCGAGTGGACCAGTTTGTTAGCCGGCCGAGTGAAAAGGTCAATCGGCCGAGTGAACCACAGCTGAGCTGAAATCCGGTCGCCACTACATCGGCCAAGTGCAATATACGATGAGTCGGTCGGGCGACGTTGTTCGTATCAGTGCTGCAAGTTAGCAAGTACACGTGCACCCACGAATATTTTTTGCTGGACTAAATATCCATGTACGGATGCTATTTTGCAAGGATTAAAGACCAGGGATGGTTATGCATGCATGCACAATTAATTGGCGTAGAAACCGTGGAAGTTTTGGCTGCAGTAATTAGGTAACTGGTGCAAGAAATACTCACCAGATGAGTCGCTTAATGAGGCGACTATACCTTGACGAAGCGGGGCTAGCGGAGCGGCGTACTGGTGGGAGTCACTCCTTCCGTTTCCTTTTTTCCTGCATCCAGTTATCCCTCGAGCAGGTTGATTTGGTGCAGAGGTCGGTCGGTTAGTCGTGGGGCAATGAAGCCTGGTATTTAGGTGTGATTGTCCACGTCCAATGCATTGAAGGGGTTGCCCCACGTCCAGGAACTGCATGGAGGAGGTATTAGTGCTAATTAAGCAAAAATTAAAGAAGAATCTGCATGCGATAGGAGTTCAAATGAGGAGACCTGTAGAGGCAGCCCAAGGTAGAGCCCCGCTGCGGCGGAAATGGCCGGTCTGGCTGGAGCCAGACGACGGCCAAGAGGTGGCGATGAAGAGGATGAGCAGCTGGCCGCAGTCCAGTCGCGGGCCGGTGCAGCCAAGCGCGTGGAGCTGGAGCTATGCACAGGTCAGAGTCGTGCATCAATGTGTGCGGAGCTGAGTCGAGCGCCGACAGTCGGGCCTTGTCGCCTGAGGAGCCGGTCGACTAGATCACCGGTAGACGCATCTATCCGGCCGAAGAACAAGGCCTAGCCTTAGCGGTTGTGCATGTGTGCGCAGTAGGCGATGGCGTCGCCGATGAGCGTGTGAGATGATGACGGGTGGACAAGGACGCTTCATCATCCGGGAGCCGAGCCACCGATCGAAACAAAGGGAGGCATCCCTTTGTACGAGCTTGTGTGCATACAGAAAAAAAAACCATAATTAGATTGTCGCAATGTTTGATCCTAAAGAGGACAAGTTGAGATGAGCAACTCCCCGATCCTTTTGTATGATGAGGAGTATTTCGTGTGATGGCCGGAACTCCAATAGTCAAAATTGGTAGCGGAAGATTGTTTGATCCGAGGAGATCATCCCAAGAAAGCTTGGGTCGCCCGCAGAAATTAGTCTGTTGTCGGCGATTGAAGAAAAAACCATCTGCATCATGGCTCAATAGACGCCATGCCCCACGGTGGGCGCCAACTGTCGTGGTAACGATTCCGACAATAAGAGAGGGGTAGTGTTGGGGATATTATTACTAGATGTAAACCGGCCAGGAGTAGCCGGGTTAACTCCTTGAAGATTACAAGCCCATGAAGATGCAAGAATGATGGCGCTTTACGAAGGCCCAAGGCCCAAAGGCGAGTTAAGACCTATAGATCCAAACCGACCTGATCATGTAACTTGTGTTGTAAGGTAGAAAAGATAGATACCGAACCGGACACATTTATGATCTAGCTTCGTGACTCTGTAACCCAGCGGGCGTCAACCTATGTATATAAAGGGACGACCCGGTAGCGGTTTAGGGACGGACAACAACTCGAGAGCCAGACAAAGCAGATACGCTCCCTGACTTTCGAAACCCTAGCAATACCAATCACAACTAGACGTTGGCTTTTACCTTCCACGAAGGGGCAGAACTAGTATAAAACTCCCCGTGTCCCCTTGTCCGGTTTAACTCCTTTAAGCTAACCCGTTGCGATGGCTCCATGACTAAGACCTTTCATAAGGACATCTGCCGTGACAAACCCACGATAGTTGGCGCCCACCGTGGGGCTGTCGCACGATGGTTTTGAGTTCTTAAAGGGCAGCTTTGATGGACTCAAGGGATACGCTGTGGGCCCGATGATGAAGAGTCGTCGCGGCAAGCTCTACATTGACAATGTAGGATGGGGTCCCGAGGCCAATTCAATCGAATACGGGTACCGGGTCCCATTTGGTGGGATTCACGTCTTCATCGGCAAGATCAGCGAACCGGCCCCTGAGCCGGACATCTGCACCGACATCATCGAAACGGCTCGATGTGCAAGTTCTTCGCCGGTTCAGCCTGTGGCAAGGCATGTTTTTGTAGGCGTCATCCATGGAGCGAGATACGAGGACGGGCCGGCATCTAATGGAGAGACCGTGGTCTGTTCTGACGACGAGTCTTCTGGAGAATCGCTTTATCAGTTGCAGGATGGCCGGATTGACGGAGGATCCGAGGGCAACAGTATTCCGGACTCCCCTGATCTGCCAAACCGGGCCGCCATCTTCATGGCCGGCACACAATCAGCGCCTCATTCATCGACCGCCGCAGCAATACTCTCCGGTTCAACAACAGCTACACCAACATGGGCAGGAAGCTCTGCGCCGCCTCCAGCCCAAGTCATGTATGATTTGTTCGACGCTTTGGCAATGTTGATGGCCGCAGAGGTGGATGCAATAGCCAGGGATCATCACAATGCGAAGATTGCAAAGGTGAAAGATCAGATAGCTCAGGCTAAAGCGGACCTGGCGACGAAGAATGCTAAGATGGCTACAAAGCGGGCTGAATTGGAAGCACAGGCCTACCGGATTAGGCTGGATCAGAATGCTTCTGAGGAGGTCATGAGAAGAAGGTACCGGTCGTGTCTCCCGTCGGTTTATGAGCCGCAAAATCTCTTCAACACGCCAGAAGCAGGAGCTAGCCACCAGCCAATATTAAACCGGGCAGAGGTACCAGGAGCGGGAGCGTCGGTTCAGCCGTGCACAATGGACCCGCCTCGTTAGACCAACATTGTGCCGCAGTATGTACCAACACCTCCCGGGCATTATTCCAACCCGTTGGACAATATCGTGGCCGCCGCTTCACGCCTGGCAGCACTCCCAACTGGCAGTGAATCACCAGTTGCGATTGAGGCACGTCGGGCTAGGGATCTCCTTCAAATGGTGTTAAACTACAGCAGGCATACTCACACAGTCGTGAGAGGATTCATTCTACTCCCCGTCCAAGCTGGAGCTACAGCAGACACGTTGAGGACGAACCGGCTGTGTCAAGCAGCGCACGTCGCCGTGATTCGCCACGAGGGCACAACCCGGCAGGGGGAGGTGCTAATGCGCAGGATGTTGTGGACCATGGCCGCGCACGTCAGGAGGCCGAGTTAGCAGCTCAACATGGAGCACGACAACATACTGCGGTTCACCCTACCACTTCAGTAGAGCCAGGTGGGGTATTCAGTTCCTTAGGGGTGTCGTGTCTCACCCTCGCTTTGCGTAATGTGAGACTGCCCAAGGACTTCAAGGGACCTCGTAAGGTATCAAATAATACTGCCGATTTACAACTAGAGGCGTGGGTTGAAAGCTATGAGATGGCAATGGAGATGCTGGATGTGGATGAAGCGGTGTGTGCTAAGTACTTCACCATGATGTTAGAAGGTACATCTCGTACTTGGTTGAAAAGCTTACCAACTAACTCTGTTAGATCATGGGCCGAATTGAAGCACCGGTTTATCCAGAACTTCAAAGATACTTGTAAACAGCCAATGTCGATCGTGGATCTAGACGCTTGTGTTCAAGGGGAAGGGGAATCCACGACCCATTGGGTCAAGCGGGTCTCGTAGATTTTACACTCATCGGATCGTATCAATGCAGACACCGCAGTGTTAATGTTAGAGGGCAATTGCCATTTCCTGCTGCTCAAACAAAAGTTAGGAAGGCTCAAACGCCACTGCAATGATATGTCAACGCTCATGGCCGCTTTGGTTAAGTATGCTGATTCAGATAATACCAAAGACCCAGATTCAGAGGAGGACAAACCGGGGAAAGTTAATAAGAGCGGCAACGCCAAGGGTCAGCAGCATAATCCGGTAGGCCATGGGAACAGCGGTAAACGTAAGGCCGACAGCAGCTTGGACTTTGTTGCTAACACCAATGCTCAGGAGAATGGCCAACGCCGTAAGGGTAAGCAGCCCCAGGAGGGTGGAGGTTTAGGCCCCAATTTGGAGCGTCTGTTAAATCAGCCCTGTCCAAAGCATGGATCAAAGGAGAAGCCAGCATCGCATCTTTGGAAGGACTGTTATATCATGCGGGATTTCAAGAATTCTAATATGTTCTAGTATGATAACGGCCCGCCCGGTGGTTCAGGAGGTGGTTTCCACGGACCGGGTTACGGAGGTGGTGGTTCCGGTTTAGGGTTTCAAGGCAACCAAACCGTACACATCAATCAAGGGCACCAAGGCAACCAGGGAGGCTACAACCACCAAGGAAACCAGCAGAAGCAGCAGCAGTCAGGTTATCAGAGCCATCCTAAGCAGTTAAATAGCGGGCAATATCATGTCTTCACTACTAGCTTGTGTAAACGTGATCAGAAGCTTCACAAGAGGGCAGTAAACTCTGTTGAGCCGGCAGTACCTCAGTTTTTACGATGGTCTGAGGAACCCATCTTATGGAGCAGAGAGGATCACCCACCCCGGGTTGACAATCTGGGTCACTTGGCCCTGGTAGTAGCCCCTCAAGTTGGGGGGTACAAGCTCACCAAAGTGCACATGGATGGGGGAAGTAGTATCAACATTTTATATTATGATACATTCCACCATATGGGGTTGACAGATAAGGATCTTAAACCGTCAAATACGGTTTTTCATGGTGTGGTGCCTAGTAAGTCTGCTTATCCTGTTGGCAAGATAGCCTTAGAGGTGGCTTTTGGGGATGATTATGATTCAAGATCATAAACGTTGACTTTTGAGGTGGTCAAAATCAAAAGTCCGTATCACGCCTTGTTTGGGCGGCCGGCTTATGCTAAATTCATGGCAAGACCGTGTTATGTTTATCTGCAGCTTAAGATGCCAGGTCATAAGGGGACTATCACCGTACGTGGAAGCAGGAAGATCACTTTGGAATGTGAGGAAGGTGATGCGGCTTATGCTGAGTCAGTTTGTGCTACGGAGGAGTTAAAGGTCTATAAGGAGCAGGTTGATCCGGCGGACATGACTTCTTTGAAAAAGCCAACTACAGAACACGATCCAGCGTTGAAGTTTAAATCGGCCACAGACACTAAGATGGTTAACTTTGTCCCTAGCGATTCATCCAAACAGTTCAACATCATTACTAACTTGGGTCCCAAATAGGAAAGCGCGCTCATCGAGTTCATCCGTGAGAACCGGGACATCTTTGCATGTAAACCTTCTGACATGCCAGGTGTACCGAGGCAACTCGCTGAGCATGCACTCAACATTGATCCTAAGTTTAAACCGGTCCGCCAGTTTCTCTGCTGCTTCAACAAAGAAAGGAGTAAGGCTATCGGTGAAGAGGTTGCCCGTTTGTTGGCCGCAGGGTTTATCGTGGAGGTTTTTCACCTAGAGTGGTTGGCTAATCCGGTGCTGGTTCTTAAGAAGAACGACACTTGGTGGATGTGTGTGGATTACACAGACTTAAACAAAGCCTGCCCTGCAGAACCCTTTGCCCTCCCTCGTATTAATCAGATCATTGATGCCATGGCGGGTTGTGACCGTTTGTGTTTTCTGGATGCTTACTCTGGTTATCATCAGATCAAAATGGCAGTTAAGGACCAGGAGAAGACAGCCTTTATCACTCCCTTTGGAGCCTTCTGCTATGTCTCCATGCCCTTTGGACTCAAGAGTGCCCAGGCAACTTATCAGCGCTGTGTTCAGAATTGTCTTCATACACAGATTGGACGTAATGTTCACACATATGTGGATGATATTGTGATAAAATCAAGGAAGGAGGAAACATTGATAGATGATTTGAGAGAAACCTTTGACAACCTCCGGGTTTACAAAATGATGCTCAATCCGTAGAAGTGTGTCTTTGGTGTCCCGGCAGGCAAGCTCTTGGGTTTTCTAGTGTCAAACAGAGGCATTGAGGCTAATCCGAAAAAGATTTCAGCGATTACATCTCTGGCTAAATCGGCGTGTATCAATGACGTTCAACGTCTGGCCGGCCGGATTACAGCTTTGAGCCACTTTATCAGCCGCCTTGGAGAGAAGGCCACCCCTTTATATCAGATGCTCAAGAAAACAGATAACTTTGTCTGGAGCGAGGCAGCTGATAAAGCGTTTGAGGATCTGAAGAGGCAGTTAGCTAAACCGCCCGTGCTTGCAGCGCCGATTGACAAGGAGCCGTTGTTGCTATATGTGGCGGCTAATGCCTGGGCTGTTAGCATAGCTATTGTGGTAGAGCACAAGGAGCTTGGTAAAGAATATCCGGTTTAGCGGCCGGTTTATTGTATGGAGTGTTTATGGCAAGCCGGAAACTTAAACATTATTTTCAGGGCCATCCCATTACAGTGGTCAGTTCAGCTCCGCTGGGAGATATCATTCAAAACAGAGAAGCAACTGGCCGGATTGGCAAGTGGGCTATTGAGCTTGGACCTCATGGACTCAAATATATACCCCACACAACAATCAAATCCCAGGCACTCGTGGACTTCATCAATGATTGGACAGAGTTACATGCACCTGAAGAGAAACCAGATAATACATATTGGACTATTCATTTTGATGGGTCCAGACAGTTGGAGGGCTCGGGGGCTGGAGTCATATTAACTTTCCCACGAGGTGACAAGTTTTGTTATGTCCTCCGTTTAATGTTCCCTTGTACTAACAATGCAGCTGAATATGAGGCTTTGCTCCACGGTCTTCGGATGGCTAAGGAGATGAACTTAAGCCGGGTTAAGTGTTTCGGGGATTCAGATTTGGTAGCTCAACAGGTGCCTGGCACCTGGGATTCTAAAGACCCACTCATGGCTGCATACCGGCGAGAGGTGGACACAACGGCTGGTCATTTCAAGGGTTATCAGGTGGACAATATAGACCGGCGTAGAAATGAAGCGGTGGACGCTTTAAGTTGTCTTGGTTCCCAGCGTAAACCGGTTCCACCAAACGTTTTCCTTGACGTGTTGCATAATCCATCAGTCAAGGTACCAACTGAAGAAGAGCTGGCTATTCCTGATCCGGAGGCTCAATTAGTGGCACCTTTAGATGTCATACCGGATTGGACAATCCCATATCTAGCTTTCATGAACCGGGGCGAGTTACCAGACGATGAAACGTTGGCTCGACAGATAATCCGACGTTCCAAGTCCATGACCATACTCAATGGGAGTTACATCGTTACAACATTTCAGGAGCAATTCAACGTTGTGTCTCTCCTCAAGAAGGTTGTGAGATTTTGCGTGAAATCCATGAAGGGGATTGTGGTCACCATGCCGGTTCAAAGTCTTTGGTTGCTAGAGCTTTTCGCCACGCCTTCTACTGGTTGACGGCGCATGCTGATGCGGAGGATTTAGTCAAGCGATGTGAGGGTTGTCAAAAATTTGCACGTCGAGCTCACATCCCTGCTCAAGAGTTGAGGATGATTCCAATAACTTGGCCGTTTGCGACTTGGGGGCTTGATATGGTCGGACCCTTCAAGCGGTCCAAGGATAAAAAGACCCACTTGTTAGTGGCAGTTGATAAATTCACCAAATGGGGAGATGGAGGAATTTTGCCAATGTGAGCATATCCGGCTAGATATAGCATCAGTGGCCCACCCCCAGTCTAATGGTCAAGCGGAGAGGGCAAATCAAGAAATTCTGCGAGGCATCAAACCCAGGCTTATGGTTCCTTTGAAGCGGACACCGGGTTGTTGGGTCGAGGAGCTACCTTCTGTGTTATGGAGCATCAACACCACACCCAATAGGTCCACGTGTTACACACCTTTCTTCATGGTTTATGGTTCGGAGGCAGTTCTCCCTAGTGACATCCGTCACGACTCGCCCCGTGTGACAACCTATGTTGAAGCTGATAATGAGAAGGCACGTCAAAATTCCCTGGACCTGTTAGATGAAGAGCGTGATCTTGCAGCAGCACATTCGGCGATTTATCAACAAGATCTCGGACGTTATCACAGCCGCCGGGTTAAAATCAGGACCTTTCGAGAAGGCGATTTGGTTCTCCGGCTCATCTAGGATCAGACTGATATGCACAAGTTATCCCCGCCTTGGGAAGGACCCTTTGTGGTCAGCAAGAATCTACACAACGGGTCATACTACCTCGTTGATGTTCGAGAGCACAAAGACTCACGGAAATCGGAGGAGGAGACCAAGCGCCCGTGGAACATAGCTCTTCTTCGGCCTTACTACACTTAAGCCATAGGCTCTTCATATGTACATATTTATGACAATGTATATATTCTATAATAAACCGGAACCTCCGATAAAGCGGGGTATCTGTTCTTTTTTACATCATGTGTGTGCTTACAAGAGTTTTCTGGCAAGGCGGAGTTTTTTGTTAATCCGGTCTAAGCAGCCACACGGATATAAAGAAAATCACTAGGGGCTTGGTCATGTCTGAACCATAGCTACATCTCTTGATCGGTTTGAAACCACGAAGGGATATCACTAGGGGGCTTGGTTGTTGTCACACCATAGCTACACCTCTTGACAGACGTTTAAGCCACAAAGAAAAACCTATGGGGCCAAAGAGAGTGTTGCACAAAGCATAGACTCAAACATGGGCCTCCACTGAGCACAGCTCGCAAAGTTACTTGGGGGCTCTTTTTGCAAAGCAACAAAGAGTTTGAAAGGACCCTTGTAATTGGCTATCAAGCCACGGCTTGGAAGCCTGGTGTATTCACCTAAAACCCCGGGTTAACCTGCCTTCATCAAGTAAGCCACTCCTATGCAGGTAATCCTGGTATGACCCGCCGAACGTTTGACAAGTCAATCTTTTATAGACCCTGAACTTGTCAAAGTTAAAATGACGATTGGTTAATTGGAGGCCCATCTTAAAAGGCTTTGTTAAATGGTTTAACTCAGAGGCCTGGCCGCCCATGAAAAGCCTTGATTTGGAGCCTGGCAGCTCGTAAAAAGACTTGCATATTTTCCTTTTGGAGTTTTATTTGTTAAAGTTCATAAGTATCTTTTGATAAGCTGGCGTCCTTGACCCAACTTGCTTTTCAATTGCAAGTTGTTGACACATGATCCAACATAAACCGGTGTTTGTTGACCAGGTCTGGTTTGATTAAATCACCAGTACTATAAGGAAAACCCGGTAGTTATCCTGGTCCGGTTTACTATATAAACCGGCAGTATAAGGATGGGGTTCTCAACGTGCTGGATTGGTATTAAACACCTTTGCTGTATGCACCGTTGGTCAACCAATGAGGTATGTTATACATGTTGCTCTTTATACAAACACTTCGATTATTCATCTAAGTATTGTATACTTGTTGAGCATCATAACCCGTCCAGCGGTATACCGTTGGATTATTTTAAGTTTTTCTACCCAGGAACACAACTTGTAATAAGTTGTGCATAAATATATGCTAAAAGGAGGAACAGGTTGTCATGAGATATTACAAAACATGCTCGATGGCATGACAGATAAAGGAGTTTTTTAGCTATCCTATTACAAGAAAGCTTTCAAAGCGGCAGCAATGGCATTATCGTTTTTAAAACGGCGCACACTAGCCAGTAAACCGGGGACCGGTTTAAGACGCCTCGTCTGGACGGCTTGATGGTTGAGGGTCAGTTGGCGTGGGCTCTTCGTCATCCCTCCCCAGAGGCTGGAAATCAACCCTCGACCAATCGATTCCAGTTAAAGCTTGAAACACTGCTTCTTCATGGATAAGATCGGACGGGTTAATATCAGGAGCGTAAGTATGCTTACGAATCGGAGGCACAAGCTCTTCAACTTCATGGATTGCGGCAGGCTGCCTTTTCCCTTCAGCGTCATAGGCCGGTTGAAAATGAGACAAATCCGTATCGTCGGCCAGTTTGCTAGCTATTGGCCGCATCACTTTGGTCAGCTTCCGGAGGTCGTCGTTGTTAAAGTTTGTGCCATCCTCCTTCACGCTGGCATAGCCTTTAATAATATCCTCCGCTTCAAGGTCTGGAATCCAGGCCTTGGCTCGAATAAGGGCAGTTAAAGCCCCAGCCTTGGCAGCTGCCTTCTTCAGTTCGACAATTCGAGCTGGTAACATGGCCAATTTTTCAGGTGTTTCCTTTATCAAGGTTGGAGCCGGTTTGTTGAAAGACGTCGTGCAGATAGCCCGTTGCGACCCAGAGTACAACTGTTCAATCAAGGTATATGGCGCTTTGAGCTTCATGCGCATATCTGTACCAAAATGAGCAATCCGGGTGCCTGTCACGGTTTAATGTCAGTAGTCTGGTCAATGATAAGGTTCCATGAGTTGTACCAAATATATAAAGGAGTTACTTACCAAAGATTGCAGAAGTCATGGCATTAATTTGCCGTTTCAATGCAGCCAGTTCTTCTACAACTGGTTTCAAGGCAGCCTTGGCGTCTTCAGCACTCTTTATTAAACCGGGTTTCTCGATCTCCCATTCAGCACGGTCTTTGTTGAAAGACTCCTTGAGTTTTTCCATTGCGGCCAGGGCGTTGGTCAGCTCCTCTTTGGCTTTGGCGGCTTCTTCTTGTTGGGACTTCACATTGTTTTGCAAGTCAGTGTTTTGGGTGTCTCTATTCCTCAGATCAGACTGCAAACATTAAAGATATGTCACATAACAGGATACATATATATTCTAAGTACAAAGCGCATAACAAGTTATGCACTTCATACTTGGGGGCTAATGCTTATTTGCTCTAAATTGCTACAGTTGATACAAGTTTCCAGAACAATGTAAACATTATTCTGGACACTTGGGGGCTAATGTAAGTCAATTCAAAAATGGATGCATGGATTAAAACCCGGATTAACTTACTAAAGTTAAACCGGCCTTTGGGGGATACGCGGCAGGAAGCTATCTACTTGCTAAAAGGGTGAGTCTGGTTCTTATCAGTAATTTAGCAATTGGAGGATCAGTGAAGAAAACTTAAAGTGCTACAAAGACCCGGGTCATGATTCACATTATAACCCGACCCTTGGGGGCTATTTGGGCTAGCATTTTTAGATTATGAATTAGGATACAAAGGAGGAGGAAAATACCTCATATCGCTCCTTCATCAAGTTAACCAAACCGGCTTCATAGTCCCGGTTTGAGTGCAAGCGGTTTAAGAAGCCAGAGTGAAGCTCTTCTGCGTTCAGATGAGCGTAACTTGCCAAATCACTGCTCCATTTGCCTCTTTCTCTAGCAGCCCGCTCTTCTTTGGCACTATGTTGAGCCAAAACTATAGGATGGCCAGGAGAGCTATGGCCCATTCCAGTAATGATAACGTCATCACCTTGGCCTTTAGGGTTTTTGGTCGGTGAAAAAGGAGTTTCAGCATCTCTCACCGGACTAGCCCAGTTTGGTTCTGCCGGTTCAGCATCAGGTGCGGCAGGTTCAGTGTCTGTTGGTTCATCAGTGTTTTGGCCTTCAAGGGGTGGGTTGTCAGAAGTAGCTTCAGGATGAGGGCCTTCTGGTTCACAAGTTTGTTCCGGTTCACCTCTTGGTTCTTCTTCTTCGGTGACCGGGTCTTCGGGCGGATTGGTGACCCAAGCTTTCTTGCTGGGTCTGGCTTTGGCCCTGCAAACAGAATAAAAAAGGATTAACATCTTATCCAAAACATTTATGACGCATTGAAAAGGAAAGGTTTTACAGCTTACCTGGCCATAGTTTTCAAAGGGGGGAGTTGAGTTGCTGTTGATTCACCACAAGATGAAGGAGGTGTCACCTGATAATTTGAATCGGACGGATTAAGAGGCTGTCTGAAATAACCTGCTTTGGGGTTAGAATTGTCAGGAGTAGAGAGACCTTAGACCGACGCTTCCGAATTGGGGTATCAAGTAAACTGGTTGACGTAACCTTTTGGCCATTGTGCCGGGTTGTCTGGCGAGCTTCATTCTGCTGAGTCGTCAAAATAAATGTTGGATCCAAATGAGCAAGAGGATGAGAAAAGCTTACTTTCCGGACTACTTGACGGGTTTTTTATGCTGGCTTAGAGTCTGAACCGGAGGAAAGGGTAATTACCTCTACATCATCAGCTTGACTGCCTTCGGCGTCCTCCTGAGGAAGATCATTGTTAATGAGATGCATGAAAAGGGAGCCAAGTGAGTCAAGTTCTACCTCAGCTTCTGGATCATCAACATCGTCATCGAGCTCCATGTTGATCCGGTCAGCCGTTTTCCGCCTTGACGTCCGTTTCACGGCTTTGGTTTTAGGGCGAGATGGTTTGACTGCTTTCTCCCCAGTTGGCTTTACCGCTTTTTCTACGGCTTTCCATTTCTAGAAGGGGTCGTCACCCTATACGCACATACATAGAAGAAGGACAGGTTGTACAAGGTAAAAATATGAAAGGTGAAAGGGGTATAATGCTTATAGAAGGCGGTTTGTTCTTGGTATAGACGGGATTCAAGCCGGTTTGACTACAGACCAGTTCTGATTCATTCAAAATCTTCTTTACGCCTTCAGTGAATTCTTCATCAGTTATTTGAATGTTGCAATGGCGTTGAGGGTCTTCAACTTCACCGGTGTATTCACACATTAAACCGGTACGCCGGCTTAGCGGCAAGATACTCCAAGATATCCAACAGCGCACAAAGTCCACACCTGTTAAACCGTTGGCCATAAAGGCCCAGAGTTTGGCGAGTTGAGGGGCATATTTCGCCCTTCATGAAGAGCTCAGGCGTTGTGGCATTGGATGGGTGTTGGAAAGCCTGTGATCACGAAAACTGGGGAGGGGATTCTCATCTTCAGGGGACGTATCTCTGCAATAAAACCAAGTCTGGTTCCATTCCTTTGGATGGCTGTGCAATTTGGCATGAGGAAATTCAACCTCTTTCCGCTTTTGAATTGAAACACCACCTAGTTCAGTGTGGGGCTGTTTACAAATTTTGTGCGCCGGTTTAAGTGAAAGAAGTCCCGGAATAGCTCGGTAGTTGGTTCTTATTTTAAGTACACTTCATAGAAGACCTGGAAGTTGCATAAATTGGAGACCGAGTTGGGACCAATATCTTGAGGATGAAGTTGGAAACTAGCAAGCACATCTCGGTAAAACTTTGACCATGGCGGTTTAAAGCCACGACTTATGTGGTCAACAAAGACAACCACCTCACCCTGCCTCGGGGTTGGAGGATTTTCTGTTCCTGGAACTCACCATTTAATTTCAGTTTTCTTAGGCAAGCTGCCAATGTTGACCATATCATTCAATTGTTCCTCTGTGACCCGGGAACGAGCCCATTTGCAAGCAGTGAATTTCTTGGCCATGGCAAAATGAACAAGCTGGAAGCAAAAAGCCGGTTTATAAATCACACAGGATGACATACAAGATGTAAGGGGGTAAAAGATGCACTGATAGGTAACATGACATAAACCGAAGATCAATGCAATTATGGATAAAAGGTAATACCGTGACAGGGGTACTCAGACATTGTTAAACCGGAGTATAATTATGGAGGTAAAAGGCTCCTCCGGTTTATTAGAGGGCTAATGGTATAGATTGCTTATACAAAATTAAACCACCTATGTTGGTGTGAGGAGAAACAGATTTCACAGAGGTGTATGAAAATTTCGGATCTGAGGTAAAACAGAAAAGTAAAAATAATTTGAACTAGAAAGGGTGAGATCCGAAACAACTTATGAAGGACTAGGTCAGTTCTTTGCGCGTAAGGATTTGTGGTGATAACAGAAGATTAGCTACGGCAAGGAATACGTCAAATACGAAGTGTTCATCTATAGGCCGAGGAAGAATAGCACTGAAAGTTCCGATGAACTTCGAGAACAGCGAAGAGCAAGGAAACCCTAATGTATCTAGAAAAGAAGGGGGAAATGACTTACTGCGACCGCGGAAGCAGCGGAGGTGTGTTGCGGAACTCTGGAACGAACAGGTCGATGCAGCGGCCGACGGCGAAGCAGAGGCGAGGTCTGAAGATGACGGTGGGGCTCAGGTGCGTGGACATCGCAAGGAAGAAGAAGGGTTGAAAGGGTAGCGGAAAGAAAAGAAAGGGGTCCTCTTCCCCTATTTATAAGGCGAAGCGATAAAATGGCAAGTACGGGAATCGAGGAGCTCACAAATGGATAAGTTAATAAAGGTGTCGTTTCGGTGACTGAATACATATTAATAAATGCAATCTTCCGCTTCACCGGATAGATGACGTCAGGGCGGTTTATCATAATCATGCAGTATGATGTCAAGACGGATTACAAGATCAAGGTGGAGATATGAGGGAGGAATTTTTTTCTAAGTGATGAAGATTAACATGAACAATTTCAAACCAATCTGGGGCCTAATGTTGGGGATATTATTACTGAATGTAAACCGGCCAAGAGTAGCCGGGTTAACTCCTTGAAGATTACAAGCCCATGAAGATGCAAGAATGATGGCGCTTTACGAAGGCCCAAGGCCCAAAGGCAAGTTAAGACCTGTAGATCCAAACCGACCTGATCATGTAACTTGTGTTGTAAGATAGAAAAGATAGAGACCGAACCAGACACGTTTATGATCCGGCTTCGGGACTTTGTAACCCGGCGGGCATCAACCTATGTATATAAAGGGACGACCCGGCAGCGGTTTAGGGACGGACAACAACTCGAGAGCCAGACAAAGCGGATTCGCTCCCTGACTTTCGAAACACTAGCAATACCAATCACAACTAGACGTAGGCTTTTACCTTCCACGAAGGGGCCGAACTAGTATAAAACTCCCTGTGTCCCCTTGTCCGGTTTACCCCCTTTAAGCTAACCGTTGCGATGGCTCCACGACTAAGTCCTTTCATAAGGACATCTGTCGTGACAAACCCATGATAGGTAGGATAAATGAGCATGATCTATCGAGATGCAAATGGGTGACACGGTGGTTTTAGCGAGTTCGGGCCTCTCACGGTGGAGATAACAACCCTACGTCTCGTGCTCCGGAGAGGCTTTGTTTTATCTTAGTATGTATCCGAGGATTACAATGAGAGGAGAACGAATCCCCGTAGTCCTGAGACTAATGGTAAAAAAGAGAGAGAGATGGAAGAAATCAGAGACCTAGTCTAGTGGTGGGGGTGGCTTATATAGAGTGCGCCACCCCCTCACCTCCTATGTTACAAAGTGAGACATGAATGCCATAAAGCTAGCCCTCCATCAAGCCTTCACTATGAGAATGATGTCGACTACTTTGCTGCTTGCTGGTCTTCGTATATCTGAGTGAGTCGTATGGTCGAGTGGTGAACTGTCATCCGAGTGGATGGTATGCTGCTTGGTCGAGTGGATAGTATGCTGCTTGTCCGAGTGGATAGTATATCTCTATGAAATTTACCTGGACCGACATGTTGTGTGGACCCCATGCTTCATGATATTTCAACCCTTTGTGGGCCTACCTGTTATGGGTAACGCCAACATTATCTGGCCAGCATATTCCATGTGCTGACCCATTTCGGGCTGCAACATATCATGTTGCAGACTTTTTAGATGAAGCGTAAGGTGCGCTAGGTTGTTGTCATGCACTCAGCTATGTCGTTGGAGTTGATGGACTCGCTTTATCTTCCAAGTCTTCCGTTGTTATCTTGTTTAGATGGCCTTAAGCCATATTTACTGCAATAAATTCTCTCCTGAGACTATTGATGTAATAAGTGTGTGATTGCTACTGTGTTATAAATCCTTCAAGTACTGTGTGTCAACATTACCGATCCAGGGATGACACTTATACACAAAGATTTACCGTCTGAAGTCGGATCACTACAAGATGGTATCAGAACACACACGGAATGTAGTACACGACCACTAAGATGAGCCATAGGTCACTCTTCTCTACTCATTTCTGACTTTTCTCCATTTTCTACTCTATAGGATGGCGGACTCAAGGAACAAGTTTGCACAACCGGATGAAGACAGACCTTTTGGGCAATACTTGAAGGAAGTCACTAGGTACCTGAACATCGGAATACCAAGCTTCACCGGGACCTACACCGCCACCTTACCAGAAGAGGAGTGATGGATGATTTGAGTTAAGTTCCAGGAAGGACATTCATGCTAGTCACTGAACCCATGGTGTTTTCCTTTGATGCACCAACCTGGAGTCTAGGAAAGAGCATGGCAGCCCACATCGCCATAGGACGCATCGGCGAAGTCTATCACAAGGATCTTAAGGACACCATTTACTAGATATGTGGGCGCCGAGATGAGAAATGGGAGATGATCAGCACCAGGAAGGACATGTCGCCAGGAGTTAAACCAACACAGTCGTCGTCAGGAGAACCAAATGTGTGCAAGCATGATAGATCTGAAGAAGTTGATGACTAGGAACATGGAGTTGGAAGAGGAACTCAAGTCTACACGCAACGGATATGAGGAGGAAATCACCATACTAGTGGAGAAGAATGACGACCTGATAAGGAAGCTAGGAGTATTCATGGGAGACCCTACGCCAGGAGGAGATGACGACCATCCCAAAGACTACATCATCATCGACGACACTGACTCCGACCCCGACAATATTGATGATGATTATGAAGACGAAGCTGGAGCAGATATCATGGAGTCTTCCACCGATCAAAATTTCTAGTAGACCACCATATTATTAGTAGTATTTCCCCCATGTGTATGGTTGTAGTCTGAGCACTGTAACGATAGTTAGATCGATTGTATGCCCTTCCTTGAAATTGATTTGGTGTGATATGAATGTGTTTGTCTCATGTGCATATGGGTAGTGTTTTCTCACTTGACCTCATTCTATTCTAATCTCCCCCCTAAACCTATCAGATGCCTCCGATACGTGACCCTGGATTTGTCTTCCCACCGGAGCTCACTCAGTTGATCCAACAGTAGAATACACTGATGCAGTTGCTAGTTCAGAATCAAGGCAACAACAACAACAACAATAACAACAACCCACCACCACCCCCTCCAGTTGACAACTTAGCCCATTTTCTGAATTACAACCGCCGGTGTTCTCTAGTAGCACCGAGCCCATAGTTGCTGATGACTGGCTACGCAGGATTGGAAGGGAGTTGACCACCGCAGGTTGCACAGATGTTGAGAAGGTGCATTTTGACGCACACCAATTGGATGGACCCGCAGCCTCATGGTGGGAGAATTACACAGCCACTTTCCCCATAGCCAACGTTACATGGGAGCAGTTTCAGCAAGCATTCCGCACTGCTCATGTCTCAACTGGAGCTATGAGTATGAAGAATCGTGAGTTTCGCAACTTATGCCATGCCAACCATACTATGGAGTAGTACGTGTATGAGTTTAGAAAGTTAGCTCGCTATGCCCCAGATGATGTGGCCACTGATGCCGTGAAGTAGGAGAAGTTTATGGAAGGGCTAAATGATGAGATGAGTATGCAGTTAATGGCGGCGACATGTAACAACTATCAGGAGTTGGTAGACAAGGCTCTTATGATTGAAGGGAAGCAGCAGCAGATTGAGAGCCGCAAAAGGAAGAATGGACCAGGGAAGTACAATTCAGGAGCTCGGCAGAAGCCTCGTTTCACCCCGAACTCGGGAGGTTATACCCATAACCATGGAGGCCATAACCACAATGGAGGAAGTTCGCATAACCACAATGGCCCCAAGAATGGAAATGGGAATGGAGTAGGTAGTAATCAGAACCGCTCTAACCCAGCCACACCCGCCAAGAGGGATCTAAGTCACATTGCTTGTTTCAAGTGCGGGAAGACTGGACATTACGCCACGGGATGTCCTGAAGAAAAGAATGGAAATGGCAATGGAAGCTCTGGGAAGAAACCCAACCCTTTCAACAAAGGACAAGTGAACCACGTGAATGTGGAGGATGTTGAAGAGCAGCCAGATGCAGTCATCGGTAAGTTTTTGGTTAAGTCATTTACCACTCTCATTCTTTTTGATACTGGTGCATCGCATTCATACATTTCAAGGGGATTTGTGGACAATTTTAAGTTACCCACCTTAGACCTTAGGATACCCTTGCTAGTAAGCTCACCAGGTGCAGAGTATATGGCCAGTCGATGGTGTGAACGGTTACCCTTAACCATTGGCTGCCATGTTTTCCCCTCAGACCTAATAACTCTGGAGTCACAAGGATTGGACGTGATACTGGGTATGGATTAGCTATCAAAGTATGGAGGTGTTGACACACGAACACATCACGTGTACCCTCAACACCGGGGGTGATTCACCGCAGCTCACGTCGAAGGAGACCTGACCGACAGCGCGATACGCAAGACAGTCGACGGGCGCTTTTGCAGACCCGAAAACCCCACACCCCCGAGAGGGACCCCGTCAGGGAGTGCGGCGGCTATGGGATGCCCTATGTCGATTCGCTTGCCCCTAGAGCCTCGGGATTCGCAGCTCTCAAATACGAAGAACAGCGAAGAACGAGATAGAAAAACGGTGGAGAGATAAAACGTAGATGAAAAAGTAGTATATTGATTTGTTTGATTGTGTGTTGTTCAATTGGCCGTCACCCCCAACATATATAGGAGGCGGCTGGACTTCCCGTACAAGTAAAGGATTCATCTAGGTTTTCCTTACAAGAAAAATTACACCAATTCACGTCCTAGAGTCATAATTCTATTCCAACTCAGATTCAGTCTGAATCTGGCCCAAACTCTGTCTTCCTTCTTGTGTGGGCCGCCGGGCTTGCATATGATCTCCGATCGAGACGGCCCAAGTATCAAACTTGTGCGCCTCGACGATATGAACAACTCTCATGTTGATCAATTTTTCAAATAAGGCCATCTTGAATACTTTTCGAGGTCATCTTTATCTTCCAGTCGGACTCGGTCTTGCAGTAGACTGGATTATCCGAGTCTCATAGTGAATTTGTAGGCTATATATTATCTCTGATGATGATGACTCCAAAATCAAAGTTTACCGTCTTGATGATACGCACAACTTCTGTATTGAACACTTCTTCATCCAAGGTCATTTTGATAAACTTTTGAGCACATGTTCAATTTCACTCGGACTTGAGCTCATCCACTCGGATATTAGATACTTTCACTCGGATCGTCCGATTGGACTTTTTCACTCGGAAGACAATCTTCCACTCGGATGACTATATTTCCACTCGGATGACTATATTTCCACTCGGAAGGCACTATCTTATTCAATCGGCAAGTTTTCGTCCCGATGGTAATCTTTTCACTCGGAATATTTTCACCTGGACGACAATTTCACTCGGATGATCATATTTCCACTCGGATGACTATATTTCCACTTGGATAAAAATAAGGTCATCCGGTTAGCAAACTTTCACTCGACCAGTAAATTTTCACTCGACGGTAAACTTTCACTCGGATGGTAACTTTTCACTCGGATTTTCGACTGAAAACATAGCCCGATCTTGATTTGTCTTTCCAGGCCTCATACGACCTCGGATTGAGACGAATTATATATGAAAATAGATCGGCTCGACGAGACGAAACTTTTTCGTGTTGAAGGTTTTTCGATTCAAGGCAGTCTTGATGGTCGAATTACTCGCGCAACCTATCAGACAAGTGTTTGGCACCTCGCGCCATATTTCCGTTGAGGTTCGATCTGAGTGTATTACCTCTAAATTTTGCATATGAACTCGGATTGAGATGATTTATATATCAAAATCGATTGTCTCGATGAGACAAAGACAATTTCTTAAGAGTGTTCCTTCATCCGAGGTCATCTTGAAGACGTGATTGGCCAAAAACCACTCGGAACATTGAATTATGCCACTCGGAGTATAGTTTCGGTCCGTAAGATAAAGTCGGATGTCAATGACTTAAACATCAAAGTTATTCAATTCAACGATGCAAAACTTTTCATGCTAAAAAACTCTTTCACTCTGTATCTTGCCAAAATCAGGTGTCAACACATGCCCCCCTGTTTTTCGGCAAAGCTTGCATGCCGAAAAATAATATGCATTGTGTTCGTTCTAAGGACGATGTCAACACTCCATCGGCCATTTATTTTTCTCAGGGCAATAATTATGTATCGGCCATGTTTTTGCTAAGGGCAATAATATTATATCGGCCATTGCCTACTTAGGCTTCCTGCCAGACACTCGGGTGGTATTTCTTCAAATATTTGCCATTGAGAGCTCGAGGTAACAATGTCCCTTCTATTGATTCCACCAAATATGAGTTTCCGGGAACAACTCTTGTAATTTTAAAAGGACCTTCCCAACTTGGAGACCACTTCTCGAATTTTCTATCTTTCGAACCAATCGGCAGAATCACTTTCCAAACGAGATCACCAACTTGAAAATTCTTCAACTTGACTTTCTTATTGTAAGCCCTTGCCACCCTCAACTTATCTCTCTCTATGGCATTGAAAGCAGCCAAACATTTATCGGCAACCTCATCAATGTTGTCCATCATCAAGTTATAGAAGTCTATTGCTGATAAATCATTTTGTTTGGCTATTCTCAAAGCATTCAAATTTACTTCCACTGGTAAAACAGCCTCCTGACCATATACTAGCTCATATGGAGTCACTTTCGTAGCACCATGCCTTGAGATTCTATGTGCCCATAATGCCTCAGACAACAAGTCATGCCATCTCCTTGGATTATCCTCAATCTTCTTCTTGATGAGCTTGATTAAAATTTTATTGCTAGACTCAGCTTGTCCATTAGCTTGGGCATAATATGGAGAGGAATTGAGCAACTTTATGTTATAAGATTCGGCAAACTCTCTGACTTGGTGTGACATGAAAGATGAACCTTGATCTGTAGTTAACGTTTGAGGAATAATGAATCTATGAATAATGTGCTTGGTTATGAATTGAATTACCTCCATATGTGTCATGTTCTTGAGAGGTACTGCTTCAGACCATTTAGTGAAATAATCAGTTGCCATTAATACGAACCGATGCCCTTTTGAGGAAGATGGATGGATTTGTCCAATGAAATCTAAACCCCAACCTCTGAAAGGCCACGGTTTGATAATAGGATGTAACATAGCAGCAGGAGCCAATTGAATATCACCAAACTTTTGACAAGCTTCACACCCCTTATAATATCTGAAGCAATCATTAATCATAGTCGGCCAATAAAACCCAGCACGTCGCAATAACCATTTCATCTTGGGAGCCGACTGGTGAGTGCCACAAATACCTTCATGTACTTCTCCCATAGCAAATCTTGCCTGGTCCTCGTCCAAACACTTTAGAAGAACATCATCGACTGTTCGGCGATAAAGACCATCATCTCTCATTGTATACTTGAAAGCCATACGCTGAACAGCCCTGTCCACCCTTTCACTCAGATTGCACAAGTAATCAACAATGGGCTTCCTCCAGTCGGGATTGTCACCTGCACTAGATTTTTTGTTAATGACCGAATCAGTGGGTTCTAGTTCGGTCTCTTCTATACTAGTAAGACAAGACATCAGACTTTGAGAAATATGAAACTTGCCACGACCAACATGGTATCCAGATGCTTGCTGTGCCAACTCATTTGCTCTCCAATTGTCATGTCTAGATATATGTGCAATGCTAAAACAATCCAAAGTAGAGATTATATCTAGACATTTATCAAGATAAACATTAAGTGATTCATCCAAACACTGAAAGACTTTGTATATTTGCTGCACCCCTAGTAACGAATCACCATAAGCCTCAATATGTGTAACACCTATAGCAAGTAACATCTCTAGGCCGAATAACAATGCTTCATATTTGGCTTGATTGTTTGTGCAAAAATATTCTAAGCGGCATGAGGCTTCAAAAACCGCACCATGAGGAGATATATAAACAATACCAACACCTTGGCCATTGCTACAAACTGAACCATCAAAGTATAATCTCCATGGTACTAATGAAACAAGGTTCATATCAACATCATGCTTGTTATTAATCCGATGTCCGACAATGAAATTAGCAACAATTTGGCCTTTCATGGATTTTAGAGATTCATAAGCCAAATCATATTCAATCAAAGCATAAGCCCACTTGCCAATTCTACCACTAAGAATTGGCCTATGCAACATGTATTTAATGACATCGGTTTGACAAGCTACTACACAAACACTCGGCACTAAATAATGTCTCAGTTTTGTGCAAGCATAATATAAACATAGACATAATTTGTCAATAAATGTATACCTTGTCTCTGCGTACAATAGGCGGCGGCTCAAATAAGTGATGGCATGCTCTTTTCCTTCTGTCTCTTGAGTTAGAACAACACCAATAACTCCTTCCTCTGCTGCAATGTAAAGTCTAAAGGGTTCCCCATGCTTGGGTGCTCTCATCACCGGAGGAGTGCACAAATAATTCTTGATCATATCAAATGCTTCTTGCTGTTTTGCCCCCCAAGTGAAATAAGCATCATTCTTTAACCGAAGGATAGGAGTAAATGCATCAACTTTCCCTGATAGATTAGCTATGAACCTTCTCAAATAATTGACCTTGCCAAGAAACTTTTGCATATCTCTCTTGCATGTTGGAGCCTCCACTTTATGTATGGCCTCTATCTTTTTGGGATCAATCTCTATGCCATCTTCATGAATAATAAAACCCAAAAACTTGCCAGCTGACACATCGAATGCACACTTTAAAGGATTCATCTTCAGTCCATACTTTTTCATTCTTTCGAAAGCTAAACGCAAATCGGCCAAGTGATATTCAAAAGCATCCGATTTGACAACAATATCATCAATATAAACTTCAAGTATGACACCGAGTAAATCATGAAAAATTAAATTCATAGCCCTTTGATACGTGGCTCCAGCATTTTTTAATCCTAATGTCATCACTGTCCACTCGAATAAACCAAGGAAACCAGGACATCGGAAAGCCGTTTTGTACATGTCCTCTTCGACCATAAAAATTTGATTGTATCCGGCATTACCATCTAGAAAGCTAATAACCTTATGTCCAGAAGCATCATTAATAAGCATATCGGCTATTGGCATAGGATACTCATCTTTGGGTGTAGCCCTATTCAAATCTCTGAAATCAATGCACACCCTCAACTTGCCAGATCCTTTCTTCTCTACTGGGACAATGTTAGAAATCCACTCAGCATACCTGCAAGGTCGAATGAAATTAGCTTCAAGTAGTCGACCGATCTCTTCCTTGATCCGGTCATATGTTTTCGGATTAAATTTTCTGGCCGACTGTTTATAAGGTCTAAAACCGGCCTTTATAGGCAACCGATGTTCCACTAGCTCTCGGCTTCACCCTGGAATCTCATGATATTCCCATGCAAAGCGACAAACATATTCTTTCAATAGCTCGATTAACTTAGCCTTACAATCAGCTTTCAACTTTTTGATTATAAATGTCGGTCGAGTGACTGAACCATCTCCAATATCTACCTCTTCTAACAGATCGGCTAATGTAAAACCTTGTCCAAGTTTATCCATGTCATCCAACTCCTCTATAGACTCATACATATCGTTCTCATTGGACCGATACTTTACAAGACGTTTTTGTAACCACTCGAAATTAGGATCCATTTAAACATATCATACCTTGGAGCCGATTGCATTCACTCGGCTTTAAAGAGACGGGCACAAAACCATTCTTGGTCGCGCTGAGAAAATCAAATTCTGATAAGTCGCGTCCCGTCAAGCAAGTAGCATTGGGATGTTGCCAATCCACCGATGCATCGGCCAAAGCAACACAGGCCGAGTTATCCGCATGAATAACTTCCACTTCATCATCAACCTACTGAATCAAAAACTGGTGCATAGTGGATGGCACGCACTGGTTTGCATGAACCCAATCGCGGCCTAGCATGACGTTGTATTTACCTTGCACCTCAGCGACAAAGAATGCAGTAGCCAAAGTTTTGCTTCCGACTGTAAGCTCCACATACATCACACCTTTGGCTTCAGTTTTCTCTTTGCCTTCAAATCCGTTGAGCACCATATTGGTCTTGATCAATTCTTCATCAGGCAAACCCAATTTCTTGAAGACCGAATAGGGCATAAGATTTACCACAGCACCACCATCAACAAGCATCCGAGCGAGCGGCGACCCATTGATATGACCTCTGAGATATAATGGTTTAAGATGCGTTACTGGTTCTTTTGGCTTCTCGAATATTACGTTTTTAGGGCCAAAATCCAGCTGAGCCACCTCCCCTTCTTCATCTACAGCAGGAAACTCAGCAGGTAAGTAATACACCATATTGATATCCATACCTTCATGAACCGGCGTAGACTCATAGTCTAACATATCAGCCTCCTCCTCAAGTGCATCCACCGATTCAGAAATTTGTTCGAGTGAAGAGGAAGCAATAGGTAATGTAGACGATGCAATGATTGTGTCGTCCTCTTTTGGTAGTGTAGGTGCTGCTGTGATAGGTGTAGAAGCCACAGAATCTTGTATTTGTTTGGGCCTCCACACTTGTTTTGTAGGTACCATACACCGAGTGTCATTGAACAACTTATCCCTTTGCTTCTCGGCCTCTTGTTCTGCCATCTCTTGACTCCTTAACCTCTGTAGTTTCCTCTTTTATGTCTTTGTTAGCCCTGGAGGACACCACTTTGGCTGAGTGTATTTAGGATCTCTCGTTTTTACTCGATTGGTGCTTGCTTCATGGTCATTAGCTGAGTGCTTTGGCGCAATAGAAAGTACCGGCTCAGTCAGATTGCTATGCACAATCGGCTGCTGTATGGCAAATGTTTCGGAGCCCAAGATAAGTGAGTCGACATTCATTTTCTCCTTGCCTTTTCCCGACTCAACTGCTGCAACACTTGGTGATTTAACACGCCATTCTTTTTGACTTTCCAAATGCTTGAAATTTCCACTCAGGCGCACCTTTTTACTCTGATGGAATCCACTCGGATGGATATCACTCGGATGGAATTCAGTCGGATGGAATCTACTCGGCCACATTTTTTTACTCAAATAGCTTCCACCTGGGTGCATTCTTACACTTGGATAATTTCCATCCGGTTGCATGTTTTGACCAGCCGACTGATAGTTACCGATGTTCAGTCGACCATTATATGAGTATTCAAGTTGATCCCAAACAGTTTGCCTTTGCTATTCTGGAAACAACGCCTTTGTTCCACTTAGTTTCATATACTGACTGAACATATTATCTGATGGTGACCTTGGTCGCTTCAAGTATGATGGCCGGTTAGAGCTGGGACCAGCCGACTAATTAGCATATTTGGATAGCAACATATCAAAAGTTGGCTTGATCCGCTTGCGTTGCACTTTAGCTTCATTCCTCTTCCACTTGCCAACTTCTGGACTCTTGGGTTTGACAAATTTAACTCGAGTATTTTCTTGCACTTGCGGTTGCCCCCCGAGTGTAGGATTCTTGATGGTGATTTTGATTGCTTCCTTGCCATCGGGCTGTTTATCAAGCACAATATGTCTCCCCAAGACCATGTTGCCTTCCTTGTCTTTCCTGGGCTCACCAATAATGATATTAGCTTTATTAGCAGATTCGGCTACCTCAGGACGAGTGAGTAGCTTCTTCCCCTCCAAATCCATGGTATTCATTGGAAAAGGTTGTTTATCAACTTGCATCTCAGAAAAGTTCAATCGTCCGTCATTAATGGCCGATTGTATCTGTCGTCGAAAAATATTGCAATCGTTAGTAGCATGAGAAAAAGAATTATGATACTTGCAATAAGCACGCCGTTTTAGCTCTTCAAATGGCGGTAAAGTATGAGATATTCTAATAATCTTAGCCTGCAGCAAAGCATCAAATATTGTATCACACTTAGCAATGTTAAAAGTAAACTTCATCTCTTCATCACGATTCTTATGAATCGGTTTCAGATCATTGCAAGTAAGGGGTTTGGCCTTAGATGGCCAAACAAATTCAGTAGCAAAAACATCACCCTCATCGTCCGAGTGATCACTATCATATTCCACCATATTCATCTTTGGACGATCGGCTTTGTATCTATGCACTTCTTTGAGATCTTTGCTTCGGCTTTCCTGAGCCAAAGCCCTTTGTAAGACTTGGTTGATATTTAAGAAACTCATAACCTTCTAGCTTTTCTCTAATGAGAGTTCTCAAACCACTCAGTACTAGGTCTGCCAAGTCTCTCTAGGTTATCACCAAACTAAAACACTGGTTTTTTGTTTCTCTGAATCTCTTGACGTAACAGGAGACCGATTCATCATGCTTCTGTTTAACCGATGTTAGATGTGATAACTTGAGTTCATTGTCGCCGCTATAAAAGTGATCATGAAATTTCTGCTCTAGCTGCGACCAAACCCGAATGGAACCATGTGGTAAAGAAGAAAACCATGAAAATGCAGTACCAGTTAAAGATAAAGGAAACAAACGCACTTTCAACTCATTTAGTGAGCCTGCTTCACCTAGTTGTGCTAAGTATTGACTAACATGCTCCCATGTGGTTTTTGTGCCCTCTCCATTGAACTTAACAAAATCTAGAATCTTATATCCCGGAGGGCACTGTATGGCATCAAAGTACTCGGGGTACGGCTTTTGGTAAATCCGATTCCGAGGTAACTCAACTCCAAAATTCTCTCTAAGCATCTTAGCCATCTCCTCTCTAAGATTATCAAGACCATCATCCGTAGTGGATGATGAAGCTTGTGGCAGTGACATAGGAAGAGTATGGTTACTAGTTGTAGGTAGGAATTGTGGCATGTATGTCGACCCATAATTTGGTAGTGGTCGAGTGGTTGTAGCTGTAGGTAGAGTTTGGTTCGGCGTTGCCACCGAACCTGTCATGCTCATAATAGGATTAATGGGTGTAGCCACAATCTGATTTGTTTGGGTAGGATAATAAGTCATCGGCACGGGAGGCGCCGATGCAATAGGTAAAGCCAGATTAGGGTTTTGCACACTAGCAGCTACACCATTATTACCACTAGACGATTGAGATATATTCTTCTGAGCATTAGTATTTTCTATAAAAGTTTGATAGACTAGATTGTTACCATCAGCAATACGACTTTCAATCTCAGCCCACTGCTCAGGAGAAAAGGCAGTACTTACAGAGGGTTTAACCTGTTCAGTTTGAAGAGGAGGGAACTTGATTTCTTCAATCGGAGTGATGTTGCCTTGGCGATATTTCTTGAATTTTGCAAGGAACTCCTGCAGGTCCTTCTCCTCACGTGCCTTCTTGTGCTCCTCATAGACTTGGCAATGATCAGCCGATATCTCATCAAGACTGGGCTTAATGATGTTATCGGCGTCTACCTCAGATGGCTTGGGAAGATCGGACATGGTGGATGATGATGATTGATCTTTGATCCCCAGCGGAGTCGCCAAAAAGTGTATTGACACACGAACACGTCATGTGTACCCTCGACGCCGGGGGTGATGCACCGCAGCTCACGTCGAAGGAGACCTGACCGACAGCGCGATACGCAAGACAGTCGACGGGCGCTTTTGCAGACCCGAAAACCCCACACCCCCGGGAGGGACCCCGTCAGGGAGTGCGGCGGCTATGGGCTGCCCTAGGTCGATTCGCTCGCCCCTAGAGCCTCGGGATTCGCAGCCCTCAAACATGAAGAACAACGAAGAATGAGATAGAAAAACGGTGGAGAGATAAAACGTAGATGAAAAAGTAGTATATTGATTTGTTCGATTGTGTGTTGTTCAATCGGCCATCACCCCCAACATATAAGAGGTGGCTGGACTTCCCGTACAAGTAAAGGATTCATCTAGGTTTTCCTTACAAGAAAAATTACATCAATTCACGTCTTAGAGTCGTAATTCTATTCCAACTCGGATTCAGTCTGAATCTGGCCCAAACTCTGTCTTCCTTCTTGCATGGGCCGCCGGGCTTGCATATGATCTCCGATTGAGACGGCCCAAATATCAAACTTGTGCGCCTCGACGATATGAACAACTCTCATGTTGATCAATTTTTCAAATAAGGCCACTTGAATACTTTTCGAGGTCATCTTTATCATCCAGTCGGACTCGGTCTTGCAGTAGACTGGATTATCCGAGTCTCATAGTGAATTTGTAGGCTATATATTATCTCTGATGATGATGACTCCAAAATCAAAGTTTACCATCTTGATGATACGCACAACTTCCGTATTGAACACTTCTTCATCCAAGGTCATTTTGATAAACTTTCGAGCACATGTTCAATTTCACTCGGACTTGAGCTCATCCACTCGGATATTAGATACTTTCACTCGGATCGTCCGATTGGACTTTTTCACTCGGAAGACAATCTTCCACTCGGATGACTATATTTCCACTCGGATGACTATATTTCCACTCGGATGACTATATTTTCACTCGGAAGGCACTATCTTATTCAATCGACAAGTTTTCGTCCCGATGGTAATCTTTTCACTCGGAATATTTTCACCTGGACGACAATTTCACTCGAATGACCATATTTCCAGTCGGATGACTATATTTCCACTTGGATAATAATAAGTTCATCCGGTCAGCAAACTTTCACTCGACCGGTAAATTTTCACTCGACCGTAAACTTTCACTCGGATGGTAAACTTTTCACTCGGATTTCCGACTAAAATCATAGCCCGATCTTGATTTGTCTCTCCAGGCCTCATACGACCTCGAATTGAGACAAATTATACATGAAAATCGATCGGCTCGACGAGATGAAACTTTTCCCTGTTGAAGGTTTTTCAATTCAAGGCCGTCTTAATGGTCGAATTACTTGCGCAACCTATCAGACAAGTGTCTGGCACCTCGCGCCATATTTCCGTTGAGGTTTGATCTGCAGTGCATTGCCTCTAACTTTTGCATATGAACTCGGATTGATATGATTTATATATCGAAAGCGATTGCCTCGACGAGACGAAGACAATTCGTTAAGAGTGTTCCTTCATCCGAGGTCATCTTGAAGACGTGATTGGCCAAAAACCACTCGGAACATTGAATTATGCCACTCGGAGTATAGTTTCGGTCCGTAAGATAAAGTCGGATGTCAATGACTCAAACATCAAAGTTATTCCATTCGACGACGTGAAACTTTTCATGCTAAAAAACTCTTTCACTCTGTATCTTGCCAAAATCAGGTGTCAACAGGAGGAAACATTGATTGTGCTAGTAGGTCAATTCTGCTCACCACCCCGGAGGGGAAAAGGATTAAGTATGTATCCAGGCATACCCCAAAGAGGACTCACGTAAACTCCCTCACGGGCGTTGTTCAAGGGGAGGTGCTGATACGTCCATTTTGCATCTTGATTTTATATCGATATTTATTGCATTATGGTCTGTTCTTACACATTATGTCACAATACTTATGCCTATTCTCTCTTATTTTACAAGGTTTACATGAAGAGGGGGAATGCCTACAGCTGGAATTCTGGGCTGGAAAAGGAGCAAATATTAAAGACCTATTCTAAACATCTCCAAAAGTCCTAAAACTTCACGGGAGCATGTTTCAGAATATATAAAAAATATTGGGAGAAAGAAGTACCGGAGGGGGCCACCCACCGTCCATGAGGGTGCACTACAAAAAAAACACATCCATGAGATTTTGGGCCGAACGAATTTTTTTCTTCTGTCATACTTATGACACTTCTATGACGATAATTGTAAAAAAACACGGTATCATCATAGATGTGGTGGGATCCAACTTCTATGACAAAAAATCATGACAGAAAATGGGCTTTACGTCTTGGGCGGGCCGAAGACGCAGCTGCATGACATTCGTTGGGCCGTCCATGACGGAAAAAACCGTGGTAGAAGCGAGGGCGAGGAAAATATCGGGGTGTTCCCGGTTACGGTGTGTGGTCAGGGCCGAGCGATGCGTGTTTCTCTCGTACACGCACGCGCGTCGGTGCGAGGCGTTGGGCTCTAACTAAACCCGAGCGAGGCATTCGCCTACTGAACCCGAGCAATTGCTGCTACGCGTTACTGAACCCGAGAGATCGATCGATGGCTGTTAACTGAAGCCGATCGAGCGATTCCTTCGCTACTACTGCTAACTGAAGCCAATCGATGTTGGCTCTGGATGAACAGTGAACGTTGCTGGGGGGGTTGGAAGAACAGTTCCCGGTGGGGGTGGATGAACAGGACCCCGTGGTGTTGCCTCTGGATTAACAGGACCCCAATCAATCGAGCTGGTTGGGGTTGGATGAACAGGACCCCGTGGAGGGCTGGATGAACAGTAGACGGTGGAGGGCTAGATAAACAGTAGCCCGTGGAGGGGTGGTTGAATAGGAGCCTGTGGAGAGGGCTGGTTGGACAGTAGCCGGTGGAGTACCGCGCGGTGGAGGCTGGATGAACATGAGCTCGTGGATGAATACTCGCAGGTGGAGGCTGGAGGAGGTCAACGGTGGATGAACAGTAGCCCGTGGAGGCTGGAGGGTGTCGACGGTGGAGATGAACAGTATCCCGTGGAGTCTCGTTTTGCGGTACGCCACACCCCTCCCGATGAACAAGACCCCCGTTTCGACCGTAGCGCTCCAACACAAGTCCGTTTCCTCCATTTTGCGGTATGCCACACCCCTCCCGATGAACAGGTGATACGTCTCCAACGTATCTATAATTTTTAATTGCTCCATGCTATATTATCTACTGTTT